>NC_056726.1:1521361851-1521467456 GCF_019279795.1 Protopterus annectens | reverse complement strand
AGTGAGGGGCGTGCACATTGGGAAGGATAACAAGTACACACACAGTAAAGTACAATTTAACACCAGTGAGGGGCGTGCAGATTGGGAATGATAACAAGTACACACACAGTAAACTACAATTTAGCACCAGTGAGGGGTGTGCACATTGGGAAGGATAACAAGTACACACACAGTAAAGGACAACTTAACACCAGTTAGGGGCGTGCACATTGGGAAGGATAACAAGTACACACACAGTAAAGTACAATTTAACACCAGTGAGGGGCGTGCACATTGGGAAGGATAACAAGTACACACACAGTAAAGTACAATTTAACACCAGTGAGGGGCGTGTACATTGGGAAGGATAACAAGTACACACACAGTAAAGTACAATTTAACACCAGTGAGGGGCGTGCACATTGGGAAGGATAACAAGCACACACAGTAAAGTACAATTTAACACCAGTGAGGGGCGTGCCGATTGGGAATGATAACAAGTACACACACAGTAAAGTACAATTTAACACCAGTGAGGGGCGTGCACATTGGGAAGGATAACAAGTACACACACAGTAAAGTACAATTTAACACCAGTGAGGGGTGTGCACATTGGGAAGGATAACAAGTACACACACAGTAAAGTACAATTTAACACCAGTGAGGGGCGTGCACATTGGGAATGATAACAAGTACACACACAGTAAAGTACAATTTAACACCAGAGATGGGCGTGCACATTGGGAAGGATAACAAGTACACACACAGTAAAGTGCAATTTAACACCAGTGAGGGGCGTGCACATTGGGAAGGATAACAAGTACACACACAGTAAAGTACAATTTAACACCAGTGAGGGGCGTGCACATTGGGAAGGATAACAAGTACACACACAGTAAAGTACAATTTAACACCAGTGAGGGGCGTGCACATTGGGAAGGATAACAAGTACACACCCAGTAAAGTACAATTTAACACCAATGAGGGGCGTGCACATTGGGAAGGATAACAAGTACACACACAGTAAAGTACAATTTAACACCAGTGAGGGGCGTGCACATTGGGAAGGATAACAAGTACACATGCAGTAAAGTACAATTTAACACCAGTGAGGGGCGTGCACATTGGGAAGGATAACAAGTGCAAACAGTAAAGTACAATTTAACACCAGTGAGGGGCGTGCACATTGAGAAGGATAACAAGTACACACACAGTAAAGTACAATTTAACACCAGTGAGGGGCATGCACATTGGGTAGGATAACAAGTACACACACAGTAAAGTACAATTTAACACCAGTGAGGGGCGTGCACATTGGGAAGGATAACAAGTACACACACAGTAAAGTACAATTTAACACCAGTGAGGGGCGTGCACATTGGGAAGGATAACAAGTACACACACAATAAAGTACAATTTAACATCAGTGAGGGGTGTGCACATTGGGAAGGATAACAAGTACACACACAGTAACGTACAATTTAACACCAGTGAGGGGCGTGCACATTGGGAAGGATAACAAGTACACACACAGTAAAGCACAATTTAACACCAGTGAGGGGCGTGCACATTGGGAAGGATAACAAGTACACAAACAGTAAGTACAATTTAACACCAGTGAGGGGCGTGTACATTGGGAAGGATAACAAGTACACACACTGTAAAGTACAATTTAACACCAGTGAGGGGCGTGCACATTGGGAAGGATAACAAGTACACACACAGTAAAGTACAATTTAACACCAGAGAGGGGTGTGCACATTGGGAAGGATAACAAGTACAAACACAGTAAAGTACAATTTAACACCAGTGAGGGGCGTGCACATTGGGAAGGATAACAAGTACACACACAGTAAGTACAATTTAACACCAGTGAATGGCGTGTACATTGGGAAGGATAACAAGTACACACACTGTAAAGTGCAATTTAACACCAGTGAGGGGTGTGCACATTGGGAAGGATAACAGGTACACACACAGTAAACTACAATTTAACACCAGTGAGGGGAGTGCACATTGGGAAGGATAACAAGTACACAAACAGTAAAGTACAATTTAACACCAGTGAGGGGTGTGCACATTGGGAAGGATAACAAGTACACACACAGTAAAGTACAATTTAACACCAGTGAGGGGCGTGCACATTGGGAAGGATAACATGTACACACACAGTAAAGTACAATTTAACACCAGTGAGGGGCGTGCACATTGGGAAGGATAACAAGTACACACACAGTAAAGTACAATTTAACACCAGTGAGGGGCGTGCACATTGGGAAGGATAACAAGTACACACACAGTAAAGTACAATTTAACACCAGAGAGGGGTGTGTATATTGGGAAGGATAACAAGTATACACACAGTAAAGTACAATTTAACACCAGTGAGGGTCGTGCACATTGGGAAGGATAACAAGCACACACAGTAAAGTACAATTTAACACCAGTGAGGGGCGTGCACATTGGGAAGGATAACAAGTACACACACAGTAAAGTACAATTTAACACCAGTGAGGGGCATGCACATTGGGAAGGATAACAAGTACACACACAGTAAAGTACAATTTAACACCAGTGAGTGGCGTGCACATTGGGAAGGATAACAAGTACACACACAGTAAAGTACAATTTAACACCAGTGATTGGCGTGCACATTGGGAAGGATAACAAGTACACACACAGTAAAGTACAATTTAACACCAGTGAGGGGCGTGCACATTGGGAAGGATAACAAGTACACACACAGTAAAGTACAATTTAACACCAGTGAGGGGCGTGCACATTGGGAAGGATAACAAGTACACACACAGTGAAGTACAATTTAACACCAGTGAGGGGTGTGCACATTGGGAAGGATAACAATTACACACACAGTGAAGTACAACTTAACACCAGTGAGGGGCGTGCACATTGGGAAGGATAACAAGTACACACACTGTAAAGTACAATTTAACACCAGTGAGGGGCGTGCACATTGGGAAGGATAACAAGTACACACACAGTAAAGTACAATTTAACACCAGTGAGGGGCGTGCACATTGGGAAGGATAAAAAGTACACACACAGTAAAGTACAATTTAACACAAGTGAGGGGTGTGCACATTGGGAAGGATAACAAGTACACACACAGTAAAGTACAATTTAACACCAGTGAGGGACGTGCACATTGGGAAGGATAACAAGTACACACACAGTATGTACAATTTAACACCAGTGAGGGGCGTGCACATTGGGAAGGATAACAAGTACACACACAGTAAAGTACAATTTAACACCAGTGAGGGGCGTGTACACTGGGAAGGATAACAAGTACACACCCAGTAAAGTACAATTTAACACCAGTGACGGGCGTGCACATTGGGAAGGATAACAAGTACACACACAGTAAAGTACAATTTAACACCAGTGAGGGGTGTGCACATTGGGAAGGATAACAAGTAAACACAGTAAAGTACAATTTAACACCAGTGAGGGGCGTGCACATTGGGAAGGATAACAAGTACACACAGTAAAGTACAATTTAACACCAGTGAGGGGCGTGCACATTGGGAAGGATAACAAGTACACACACAGTAAAGAACAATTTAACACAAGTGAGGGGCGTGCACATTGGGAAGGATAACAAGTACACACACAGTAAAGTACAATTTAACACCAGTGAGGGGCGTGCACATTGGGAAGGATAACAAGTACACACACAGTAAAGTACAATTTAACACCAGTGAGGGGCGTGCACATTGGGAAGGATAACAAGTACACACACAGTAAAGCACAATTTAACACCAGTGAGGGGCGTGCACATTGGGAAGGATAACAAGTACACACACAGTAAGTACAATTTAACACCAGTGAGGGGCGTGTACATTGGGAAGGATAACAAGTACACACACTGTAAAGTACAATTTAACACCAGTGAGGGGTGTGCACATTGGGAAGGATAACAGGTACACACACAGTAAACTACAATTTAACACCAGTGAGGGGCGTGCACATTGGGAAGGATAACAAGTACACAAACAGTAAAGTACAATTTAACACCAGTGAGGGGTGTGCACATTGGGAAGGATAACAAGTACACACACAGTAAAGTACAATTTAACACCAGTGAGGGGCGTGCACATTGGGAAGGATAACAAGTACACACACAGTAAAGTACAATTTAACACCAGTGAGGGGCGTGCAGATTGGGAATGATAACAAGTACACACACAGTAAAGTACAATTTAACACCAGTGAGGGGTGTGCACATTGGGAAGGATAACAAGTACACACACAGTAAAGGACAACTTAACACCAGTTAGGGGCGTGCACATTGGGAAGGATAACAAGTACACACACAGTAAAGTACAATTTAACACCAGTGAGGGGCGTGCACATTGGGAAGGATAACAAGTACACACACAGTAAAGTACAATTTAACACCAGTGAGGGGCGTGTACATTGGGAAGGATAACAAGTACACACACAGTAAAGTACAATTTAACACCAGTGAGGGGCGTGCACATTGGGAAGGATAACAAGCACACACAGTAAAGTACAATTTAACACCAGTGAGGGGCGTGCCGATTGGGAATGATAACAAGTACACACACAGTAAAGTACAATTTAACACCAGTGAGGGGCGTGCACATTGGGAAGGATAACAAGTACACACACAGTAAAGTACAATTTAACACCAGTGAGGGGTGTGCACATTGGGAAGGATAACAAGTACACACACAGTAAAGTACAATTTAACACCAGTGAGGGGCGTGCACATTGGGAATGATAACAAGTACACACACAGTAAAGTACAATTTAACACCAGAGATGGGCGTGCACATTGGGAAGGATAACAAGTACACACACAGTAAAGTGCAATTTAACACCAGTGAGGGGCGTGCACATTGGGAAGGATAACAAGTACACACACAGTAAAGTACAATTTAACACCAGTGAGGGGCGTGCACACTGGGAAGGATAACAAGTAAATACACAGTAAAGTACAATTTAACACCAGTGAGGGGCGTGCACATTGGGAAGGATAACAAGTACACACCCAGTAAAGTACAATTTAACACCAATGAGGGGCGTGCACATTGGGAAGGATAACAAGTACACACACAGTAAAGTACAATTTAACACCAGTGAGGGGCGTGCACATTGGGAAGGATAACAAGTACACATGCAGTAAAGTACAATTTAACACCAGTGAGGGGCGTGCACATTGGGAAGGATAACAAGTGCACACAGTAAAGTACACTTTAACACCAGTGAGGGGCGTGCACATTGGGAAGGATAACAAGTACACACACAGTAAAGTACAATTTAACACCAGTGAGGGGCGTGCACATTGGGAAGGATAACAAGTACACACAGTAAAGTACAATTTAACACCATTGAGGGGCATGCACATTGGGAAGGATAACAAGTACACACAGTAAAGTACAATTTAACACCAGTGAGGGGCATGCACATTGGGAAGGATAACAAGTACACACACAGTAAAGTACAGTTTAACACCAGTGAGGGGCGTGCACATTGGGAAGGATAACACGTACACACACAGTAAAGTACAATTTAACACCAGTGAGGGGCGTGCACATTGGGAAGTATAACAAGTACACACACACAGTAAAGTACAATTTAACACCAGTGAGGGGCGTGCACATTGGGAAGGATAACAAGTACACACACAGTAAAGGACAATTTAACACCAGTGAGGGTTGTGCACATTGGGAAGGATAACAAGTACACACACAGTAAAGTACAATTTCCCTTAAGAGCACACAGAGATCACAGTCAGGCTGGGGCTGGTCGCTCCCTTGCTCTCCATGCCCCCAATAAGGCTCCCCACTGGCACAGCTACAGGGTCCAGATCTCAGCGTATTGGGCAAACTAAAACCTCTGGCACCCCCTCTGTCCAACCAGTGCTTTGTGTCCCTGCCCATGTAGCTGACACTCAGACACACACACACACACACACACACACACACACACACACACACACACACACACACTTTGAGAAGACTTTATACAACCACATAGACACTCCTGGGAAAGGCTGGCACAGTTTTTTCCCAGACTATATGGTAGTATCAGCTGCCACCACCCACTAATATTTTTCAACTACTCAAAGGCCCTTAAAAGGGTGTCCAATTATTACTGTGCAATATTATTATCCAACAGTCAAGGCATATTAGAGTGACTTGATACAGGATCACTATATACATGCAATGTACTCTTAGAGCTTAACTTATCTCTACACAAAACAGCCACAGTTAAAGGGGTTTAAAAATGTTTTATAATAAATAATTAAAAACACAAGACAATAGTTTTTACTACACAGTGCTAGTCAAGAGTTCAGAGATCACAGAGAAATACTTAAAATAATTCAGTAGTACAGTTCTGACATCACAGAAAAACACTTAGTCTAATCTTTCTAGTTTCTAGGTATTTCTAAGAGAAAACACATGTCCAAGATAAACTTACATATAGAGCAAAGGCAAAGTGCTGATGAGTTGGATGGTCAAGACAAAAATGCTTAATGCTCACTGATTCTCTCAGTTTTTAAAATCACATTCCTGGTTCACATTACACCATTCTTCACACTTTCCTGGGGTTCCCAGGCTTAAGGCTGCATTCATTAGAAAGCTCATACCTGGTCTGTAAGCAAAGTCATAAAGGACATTTATGCATGCAAATTCTGGACATTAAATATGGCCTTAAAACAATAGCAAGAATTCCTTCATCTAGACAGGCTGAAGCCATCTTTAAAGATCAAAGACAGTCGTAAAATGTTTGACTTAGCTTCCTTACAGCGGACTGTACTGTTGTTACATTTTTTTCAGTTCCACGTGTAACACTATTTTTACCAGGACTATAAGCCTGTGGTTTACATTAATATTCACAAATGACAGAATTATCTATCTGGCTAGGCTGGCAGCCTTCATCTATCTTCACCCAATCTTCACATATTACTCCCCTGGAGAACTCAAGCTAGTTTTTCCAAGTGACTCTTGAGAAACGCTGCTTGACAGGGTTAGGTATATCTGAGTATACCTTATCCCATTCCCTATCTTGAGAGCCCATCTGCATTGGCACTGCTAATCCCACTGCAGTTCTGCACTTACATATCATATGCTTGCAATCCTAGGCTCCAACTTAGCAACTTGACATTTTGCTGACTGGCTCTGTTTAACCATGTTAGGGGGTTGTGATCTGTCATAACAGTGAATTTCCTTCCATACAGTTAAGGTTGAAGTTTCTGCAGTGCCCACACTATGCTAGACATTCTTTTTATACAGCTGCATAGCATTCCACCCTGGGTTGGAGTCTATGACTGAGATAAACCACTGGGTGCTCTTCCTCCTCTGAAGAAATCTGGCTAAGTACAGCCCCCACCCCATGGTTCGAAGCATCCACCTGCACAACAAATTCTTTGCTGTACTCTGGACTGGCTAACACAGGAGGCCCTCCCAAAGCTTCTTTAAAGTTCTGGAATGCCTGCTCACATGCTGGGGTCCACACTACCTTATCTGGCTTGTTCTTCCTTGTCAGGTCTGTGAGGGGAGCAGCTATGGTACTATAATTGTGGACAAACATTCTGTAGTACCCTACTGTCCCTAAAATGCCCTCACCTGCTTTTTAGTAACAGGTGCAGGCCATGCCTGAATGGCTTCCACTTTGGCAGGTTCTGGCCTTATCTTACCACTCCCCACTCTATGTCCTAGGTAGTAGACCTCTGCCATACCCACCTGACATTTGCTCGGCTTAATGGTCAACCCTGCCCTCTGTAGTCTGCCAGCACCTCCGTAACATCCTGAAGGTGCTCTGGCCAGGAATGGATGTAGATGGCAATATCATCTAGGTAAGCAAGGGCAAACCCTCCTGCTCTTGCTAGGATATGCTCTACCAGCCTCTGGAAAGTTGCTGGGGCATTCTTCACCCCAAAGGGCATCTTTGTGAACTCATACAAGCCAAACAGAGTCACAAAAGCTGACTTCTCTCTCGCACTGGGAGGCAAGGGCACCTGCCAGTAACCCCTAGTAAGATCAATGGTGGTAAGATACTTAGCCCCAGCCAGCTTATTTAGGGCCTCATCTGTCCTAGGCATGGGGTAAGCATCTGACTCTGTGTGACTATTTAATTTCCTGTAGTCCACACAAAATCTGGTGCTGCCATCCTTCTTTGGCACCAGCACCACTGGGGAGGCCCAGGGATTGTTGGACTTTGGAATCATCCCTAATTCCAACATCTCCTGTACCTCCTCCCTCAAAGTCTGTTTGACTCTCTCAGGCACTCTATAAGGGACCTGCCTAATAGGCCTTTGGGGTCCTGTATCCACCTGGTGCTGCCCCAGGTGGGTGCACCCTGGTTTCACAGTGAACATGTCCTCAGATTCCTGCATGGATTTCTCAAATCTGGGTAGGAGATAGCTGCTAGGACATTGCTACCCCTTCCACTGAGGTGTCAGCCCAAGCCTCACTGAGGAGATCAGTCCCCAGATCTCCCTCAGACTCCTCCTGCAATCCACTGCAAATGCTCAGCACAAGGGCCCCCCTATCATGGTAAGGTTTCATCATGTTAACATGGTACAATTTTTGCCCCTGCATTCTGCCTAGCAGTTCCACCATGTAATTAACATCACTTACCTTTCTTACCACCTTGCAGGGTCCCTCCCAGGCTGCTTGCAGCTTGTTGTGTCTGACAGGAATGAGAACCATTATCTGTTGCCCCACAGCATACTCTCTAGCTCGAGCATTCCTGTCACACAACACCTTTTTCTGTTGTTGGGCTTCTGCCAGGTTCTCCTGGGCCAAGGCCATGAATTCCATGAGCCTTGTCCTGAGTTTTAGGATGTATGCTACCACAGACGCCTTGTGAGACTCGCACTCACC
Source organism: Protopterus annectens (assembly GCF_019279795.1). NCBI lineage: Eukaryota > Metazoa > Chordata > Ceratodontiformes > Protopteridae > Protopterus > Protopterus annectens. The sequence goes on along the minus strand of NC_056726.1, from coordinate 1,521,458,598 downwards.
TTCCCACTCATCTCGAATTAAATCTAGAGGTCCTCTCACCCTATGCCCATACAGCAACTCAAGGGGTGAAAAACCTGTGGATTCCTGGGGAACCTGTCTGTAAGCAAACAACAGATGGGGCAAATATTTGTCCCACTCCCTCTTAAACTGATCTGCAAATGCCAATAGCATGGACTTGATTGTAGAGATTAACCTCTCAACAGGACCATTAGTCTGGGGAAGGTAGGGGGTGATCTTCATGTTCTTCACTCCACAGGACTTCCACAGACAAGCCAGCAGGTCTGACATGAAATTGGCACCTCAGTCAGTCAGTTTTTTCTTTTGGGAAACCTACCCTGCAGAAAATCTCTAACAAAGAATTTGCCACCTTTTCTGCCTCAATGGAGGACAAAGCCACTGCCTCAGGTTATTGTGTAACATAATCCACTACCACTAGGATATACTTTTTCCATGTGGAACTTAGGGTACTCAGAGGCCCCACAATATCCATATCTACCCTCTGAAATGGCTCCTCAATCACAGGCAAAGGCATCAAAGGAGCTCTCACCTTGTCTCCTACCTTGTCTACCTGTTGGCACTGCTCACAGGTCCTGCAGTACCCTGTTACATCTCTGGAAATTCCAGGCCAATAGAAGTTCTGCAAAATATGCCTCTTTGTATGTTTTATGCCCGTATGACCTGCAAATGGAATATCATGGGCTATGGCTAGAAGCGCCAGATGGTAGGCTCTAGGCACTACCAACTGCTGTACTCTCTCACCTTTTAGCCTTCCCTCAGGGGTTCACTCTCTGTACAGTAACCCTTTGTCCCAGTATACAGATTCCCCCTTTCCTTGAGAATCAGGTGCCTCCCTTGCTACCTGCCTCAGGCCTTGCAATGAAGGGTCTGAGAGCTGAGCCTGTCTCAACTCTCTCCTTGTAACTCTTACCAGCTCCCTTCCACAGGAAGTCTGGCATCCTCTGACAGTGGTTCCTCACTGTCAGCCTGGGTACTACTACTCACCTCTACCTTTGCAGTCACTCTGTCTAAGGGACCATGAGTACCCAAAAGCAGCTGTGGCGGAGTAGCTCCCTCCCTGAAGTAACGACCTCACCAGTCCTGGCTGCAAGTATGCAGTCTGTCTGGGTCTCTCCCAGGCTACCAGACCCACATGCTTGTCTCCTAGCTTGACTGCATAAGTACATGGTACTCCCTCCCTATTAGGACATCTGCAGGATGGTAGTTCAGTACACCTGTTGTCTCAGGACAACCTACTATTGGCATTTTGTCTTTCCCACTTATTGGCTCCCTCAACTTTTGTTCCCCACTTTGCCTCTGTGGACATCTGTATGCTACATAGCCCCACTGGTTGCAATTCAAAACATTTAGCCTACCTCCTGGATGTGTACCTAGACTAGTGGCTTCCCCTGCTACTGGAAGATTCTGTTGGGGCAGTCTGTGCTGCCCACCATAGGTTCCTTTAGACCTATGAGCAGTACTGAGGGTCCCTTTCCTGTGCAGGGATGCCCTGCTTGCTAGGTATAGATCTCCCTTCTTCCCCAATTCATCTGAAGTAGCACATTGTCTATCAGCTAACCAGATCCTCATGTCCTCAGGCAAAGTGTTAAGGGCTTGTTCTTTCACCAAAATGTTTGCCAGCCCTTCAAAAGTGGTGACGTGACATCCACTCACCCACCTATGGAAATAGTTGTTCAGTTCAGCAACATATTCACACACACTTTCATCTGCCGTGCGTCTATGCTCATGAAACTTTTTCCTGTATGTTTCACGTGTTAGCTTAAGCAATTCCAACGAGTGATTTTTAGCAGCAGTATAATCAAAACATGCAACGACAGACATTTTTGACAAAACAGTTACAGCTTTAATTGAAGCAATCTGTATCAGACAATTTAGAAAAAGCAGTTACAGCTTTGTCATGGAGTAAGGGGGTCAGGAACTATACCCAGAGCCTTTGGTCAGCACCCTGATTTTTGCATACCCTCTCAAACATACGAATGAAACTATCAAAATTATCCCCCTCTTTAAATTGCAGAAGAAATTTACTGACCTTTTGTGCATCAGGGGTACAGTTACTCCCTTCCCCATTACCTCCATGACTCTGGCGATGAGTCAGTATTTCCCTCTCACACCTTCTCTGCTGCTCCTTTTCCTCGGCTTCTATCTCCAAAAGCCTGGCCTCCAACTCAAGTCTCTTTAGCAACAGATGGATTTTTATGTCTTCTGCAGAAAGGTTGAGCTGTCCATTCTCCAAGGGTATTATATCTCCACTGCCCATCTGATTGTACTCCTGGTTGCTGTTTTCTGATGCAGCTGTAACCAAGGCTGCAAACAGGTCTGCCTTAGTCAGGTTTCCATGCACCAGTCCCCTAGTCTGACACATCTCCACCAGCTGACTCCTTGTTAGCTTTCCATACCCCTCTGCTGACATGCTGCCTGCTCAACCTGGCTAACTAAGCTAACAAAAGAAATAAAACAATTGTGATCTGAACTCTGAGTATTCACTGCATGGCTGTTTTAGAGTACAAAACACCTTTAAAGCTCACTGTACACAAGCCACAGGATTCACTCTACCCACACCACTACATGGCAATTAGTATTTGCCAACCAATTAATATGAGACGCTCCTCACTGGTGTTAGTGATGAGGATTGAGGCTCCTTGATTGCTGGGCCGGGTCATGGGTGTCACAGAAACGTCAACAGAAATATCCAACTTTTGATCCATTGTTATCCTATCGTCTTCTAAAAAATATTGAGAAAAGTATCCACGAGCAACTTCTTCAATAACTGCTTCAACAATAATGCCTGACACCTATACATCATGGCTTCAGTCTGCCAAATAGTACTACCACAGTCCTCATAGCCTTCCCAGACAACATCAACAAAGCTAGGGGCAACGATAAATTTGTATCCTCTTTATTTCTAGATATATCTAAGGCCTTGACACTGTATCTCACAGCAAACTCTTACATGAAACATATTCCCTTGGCTTTTCACACTCTCCTTTCATGTGGTCCAGAAGCTACATGTCTGACTGTGAAATGGCTCTGCACACTATTCCCTTTCCTATCAGTTATCATGAGCATGCCTCAAAGCTCTAGTCTTGGTTCTCTTTGGTTTAATATCTTCACCAAACAATCTCTGTCCTTCTTCCCAACAAGCCTCTCTAATGCAATATGCAGATGACTCCACTCTCATCCACTCTTCTGACAGCCCAACCCATTTACAACAAATAAGATAAGAAGTCTCTAACTTCATTGAAAGCAATCTCCAGAATGCTCAATTACTGCAACCACCCCCAAAAAAATACTAAACTACTCCTGTTTTTTCCCAACTCATGTAGCTTTGGCAAAACCAATTACAATATCACCTCCCTAAACAACTGGTATTGCGTACTATTGCTTGGTATGACCTTGATGGCAGCCTCAGATTTGACCTACATATTCTACATGTAAGTAAAGAGAAACTCCCTAAACATTAGGAATGATCTGCAGAACAAAAATATTTTTCACAACTAATACTAAAGTAATCCTAGATAATACTTACCTGCTACCATCACTTCTATATGGAGCATTCATTCTTTCAAACCTTCAAACCTCTCTAAAAACTAAATGTGAGCAATTGTGTAACAAGACTATACATTTTCCATAAGCAAACTCAATCTGCGCTGAAAAAACGAAACTAGTTAGGACTAACTCACCATCTTCATACACTCAAATGCCAAAATAATAAAAAATCCTTCAGCCTGCCAAGCTCTGAATAAAATTATCCAAACTTGCAGACAACAATGTCATAATGTCCCTTAAGAGCAAATGATTTATTTATTTTACGTTTGTTTACCAGGAAAGTCTGACTGGACAAAATGTCCTTTATCAGCAAAGGCCCAAGCAGAACGATTAACAACTGCTTAGCATACAGAAATCAAACAAATCTGCAAGACATTCCCTGTCCTCAAACATGGTGGCAAAACATGGAACTCACTCCCTATGATAAATCAAAACTCAACCACCAAATGTTCAAAACTTCTTTAAATACATTATTAACTAACTAATTTGTGTTTCTGTTCCTGCACTCAAGGCTAGTATCATCTTAAAATCCATTTATCTCTTTCGCCCCACCTTCATCTTCTAACTACAGTTTTTTTCACTCACCCCCACTTTCTAGCAGATATTTATTTTGTTACTTCCTACATCCGTTATCATTTTCATTTTTCTGACCCCCTGTCCCTCTCCCCTTCATTTCGATCATATCCTCTTCCGCTACTGAAAACCATACTCACTTGTTATGCTACCGTATGAAACATTCCTCAAATACTCATTTGTAATTTGTGAATATCTCTTTCTGTGTTATTTTTATACACATATATTTTCTTCTTGTGTATACACACATAGTGTTATTTTATTAACCAATCTTCAGTCTTTCTAATTTCTGACACTCTTTGTCAACTTATTAATAACCATTTCTGAATAACCACTTTCTTTTCCATTTATTTTGTTTGCATTTGTTTACTTATCTCAGCTTTCCTCCATCTCTCTGTGTCTCTTCACCTCTTCCCATTTAAACAATTCTCTCAGTAAATGATCTTACTATTTCTTTATGAGTTATGTTGTATTGCACTATACCTGTGAATATGACAAGTTTTACAACCCTGTCATATTACATTGTTTTTTTTTAACCAGAATAAAGCTTTTATTGTGTTACATTAGATATATACATGCAGGTTACAATTGAGTTCAGAGAATACCAGCTATAACCCAAACACATTGACTTAAATTATACAAAAGAGAAGAACAAACACAAAACAAATTTACACAATTAACAACAGCAGTCAACTGTATTGTATCACTTCCCAACAAAGAAATCTTCAAACTTCGGGTTTAATGAGGAGAAGCGTGTGGGCCGATATTGGTTATGTGGACCAATATCGGTTAGATCGATTCATATCTGAACACTTATCAGATCATTGTATTAGTCTCTAGCTCCTAATATTAAACTGTGTTACCCAGTCTTGGGGTATTTATTTCCAGCACTGGAACAGCAATGATTGCATTGTAACATTTGGGGTCAGTACTGCTTCACTATGTTAACTGGAAGAGCTTGATGTTTATGTAACTCTCTATCTGCTTTTGCACTAAAGGGTAAAATACCAGATTTGGTTAGATTCATTCTCAGCCCTCTGTATGTTGACAATTCCTGTAGATTTGCAATTATAGAACCTATCTTGGTCTGCGGATCACTTAGCCATATTACTTAATCATTGGCAAACTATGTGGTTAAGGCCATTTTTTACCTATCTTAATCCAAAAAGATCAGCAATATGTCGAACAATGCTAACAATTTCTGTAGAGCTTACAGTTTACTTCTCAAGAATCATCCTGAGATTAGTGATTTTGTTTGACCCCTCTCATACCATTTGTGGACAGTCTGATTGCATTAGGTATTTTAGGTGGTGTAACAACTACCTAATGCTTATCAACTGTTCACTACTTCTACAGATTGATATTACAACTTGAGTGAGCTTTGTAAATATTTTAGAAACATAGAGATAATCTTGTCCTATTAATATACTATCAGTAAGCATTGTACCTCCACAACATCACACTGCCCACAGCCAAACTACTAGGGTCATAACTTATGCTGAGGCTGTAAAGACAAAATTGCAAAAACCTCCTTGGACACACAGTCTAAAATATCCCAGCCTCTAGCATACAAGGTAACACCTATTATTTTGCCAATCACACATACTGCAACACCACACAGCTCACCAAAGACTCATCGGGAAAGCAGGCCTGAGCCCATAAGGCCCACTAAGACTGCTTCCACAGGAGGAATGTTTTAGTCACAGGTGACTCTATAGTTTGGAATACAGACTGCACACCCACCAGACTAGAAAAGAACAAGGTAACTGTTAAGTGCTCACCTGGTGCCAGTACCAATAAGGTCACATGGGCCCCAAGGTCATATAAACTAGACAAATATGATTTTGAACTAGTTGTGGCCCATGTGGGAGTGAATAATCTGAGGTGCTTCACCCACAGAGATAGGCAGAGAAACATGATGGAACTTGCTATGCATGGGTTACAGGCGGCCATGACACTGGTCTTCAATAGTACTTTGCCTTAATCAAGAAAGATGGCGAGATACAAAGACAAGATAATTGGATTTAACAATTAAAAGGCAACTGGTGTCATTGTAGGGGGTGTGGATCCGGTATATGTCAGTCTGGAATGAGATGGTAGATAAGACTTCCTGTTTTGCCAGGGAGAATTTAAATATCAAGAAGAGCTTCTGTATACCGGCTAAAGTTTTTGCTGGCCCCATAGTGTGTTTTTAAGCAGAATCTCCTGACTGGATATTCATCTATAACAAACTCAAACTTTAGTTTGTATGACATCATGGTGCCACTACTCAGTGTTAAGCATCTAAAGTATGTCATCATGGTGACACTGCTCAGTGTTAAGCATCTAAAGTATGACATCATGGTGACACTGCTCAGTGTTAAGCATCCAACGTATGACATCATGGTGCCACTGCTCAGTGTTAAGCATCTAAAGTATGACATCATGGTGCCACTTCTCAGTGTTAAGCATCTAAATTATGACATTGTGGTGCCACTACCTAGTGTTAAGCATCTAAATTATGACATCATGGTGCCACTGCTCAGTGTTAAGCATCTAAAGTATGACATCATGGAGCCACTACTCAGTGTTAAGCATCTAAATTATGACATCATGGTGCCACTGCTCAGTGTTAAGCATCTAAAGTATGACATCATGGTGCCACTACTCAGTGTTAAGCATCTAAAGTATGGCAACGTGGTGCCACTGCTCAGTGTTACACATCTAAAGTATGGCATCATGGTGCCACTGCTCAATGTTAAGCATCTAAAGTATGACATCATGGTGCCACTGCCTCGTGTTAAGCATCTAAAATATGACATCCTGGTGCCACTGCTCAGTTTTAAGCATCTAAAGTATGACATCATGATGCCACTGCTTAGTGTTAAGAATCTAAAGTATGACATCATGGTGACACTTCTCAGTGTTAAGCATCTAAATTATGACATTGTGGTGCCACTGCTCAGTGTTAAGCTTCTAAATTATGACATCATGGTGCCACTGCTCGGTCTTAAGCATCTAAAATATGACATTGTCGTGCCACTAGTCAGTGTTAAGCATCTAAAGTATGACATCATGGTGCCACTGCTCAGGGTTAAGCATCTAAAGTATGACATCATGGTGTCACTGCTCAGTGTTAAGCATCTAAAGTATGACATCGTCTTGCCACTGCTCAGTGCTAAGCATCTAAAGTATGACATCATGGTGTCACTGCTCAGTGTTAAGCATCTAAAGTATGACATCGTGGTGCCACTGCTCAGTGTTAATCATCTAAAGTATGACATCATGGTGCCACTGTTCAGAGGTAAGCATCTAAAGTATGACATCATGGTGTCACTGCTCAGTGTTAAGCATCTAAAGTATGACATCGTGGTGCCACTACTTACTGTTAAGCATCTAAATTATGACATCATGGTGCCACTGCTCAGTGTTAAGAATCTAAAGTATGACATTTTGTTGCCACAGCTCAGTGTTAAGCATCTAAAGTATGACATCATGGTGTTACTGCTCAGTGTTAAGCATCTAAAGTATGCCATAATGGTGCCACTGCTCAGTGTTAAGCATCTAAAGTATGACGTCATGGTGTCACTGCTCAGTGTTAAGCATCTACAGTATGACATCATGGTGCCACTGCTCAGAGTTAAGCATCTAAAGTATGACATCATGGTGCCACTGCTCAGTGTTAAGCATCTAAAGTATGACATCATGGTGCCACTGCTCAATGTTAAGCATCTTAAGTATGACATCATGGTGTCACTGCTAAGTGTTAAGCATCTAAAGTATGACATCATGGTGCCACAGCTCAGTGTTAAGCATCTAAAGTATGACATCAGGGTGCCACTGCTTAATGTTAAGCATCTAAAGTATGACATTGTGGTGCCACTACTCAGTGCTAAGCATCTAAAGTATGACATTGTGGTGCCACTGCTCAGTGTTAAGCATCTAAAGTATGACATTATGGTGCCACTTCTCAGTGTTTAGCATCTAAAGTTTGACATCATGGTGCCACTACTCAGTGTTAAGCATCTAAAGTATGACATTGTGGTGCCACTGCTCAGAGTTAAGCATCTAAAGTATGACATCATGGTGCCACTGCTCAGTGTTAAGTATCTAAAATATGACATCCTGATGCCACTGCTCAGTGTTAAGCATCTAAAGTATGACATTGTGGTGACACTTCTCAGTGTTAACAATCTAAAGTAGGACATCTTGGTGCCACTTCTCATTGTTAAGCATCTAAAGTATGACATCATGGTGCCACTGCTCAGTGTTAAGGATCTAAAGTATGACATCATAGTGACACTGCTCAGTGTTAAGCATCTAAAATATGACATCATGGTGCCACTGCTCAGTGTTAAGAATATAAAGTATAACATCATGGTGCCACTTCTCAGTGTTAAGCATCTAAATTATGACATTGTGGTGCCACTACTCAGTGTTAAGCATCTAAATTATGACATCATGGTGCCACTGCTCAGTGTTAAGCATCTGAAGTATGACATTGTGGTGCCACTACTCATTGTTAAACATCTAAATTATGACATTGTGGTGCCACTGCTCAGTGTTAAGCTTCTAAATTATGATATCATGGTGCCACTGCTCAGTCTTAAGCATCTAAAATATGACATCGTCGTGCCACTACTCAGTGTTAACCATCTAAAGTATGACATCATGGTGCCACTGCTCAGGGTTAAGCATCTAAAGTATGACATCATGGTGTCACTGCTCAGTGTTAAGCATCTAAAGTATGACATCATCGTGCCACTGCTCAGTGTTAAGCATCTAAAGTATGACATCATTGTGTCACTGCTCAGTGTTAAGCATCTAAAGTTTGACATCATGGTGCCACTGCTCAGTGTTAAGCATCTAAAGTATGACATCGTGGTGCCACTGCTCAGTGTTAAGCATCTAAAGTATGACATCATGGTGCCACTGTTCAGAGTTAAGCATCTAAAGTATGACATCATGGTGCCACTGCTAAGAGTTAAGCATCTAAATTATGACATCATGGTGCCACTACTCAGTGTTAAGCATCTAAATTATGACATCATGGTGCCACTGCTCAGTGTTAACCATCTAAATTATGACATTTTGTTGCCACAGCTCAGTGTTAAGAATCTAAAGAATGACATCATGGTGCCACTTCTTATTTATTTTATTTTTATTAATTTATCATTTGTTGACCGGGAAAGTCCGACTAGGTTCCACAGAGCCTGTTTTCAGCGGAGGCCCGGGGAGAAATGCTCCAGATGCATGTCTCAGTGTTAAGCATCTAAAATATGACATTGTGGTGCCACTACTCAGTTTTAAGCATCTAAAGTATGACATCATGGTGCCACTGCTCAGTGTTAAACATCTAAAGTATGACATCGTGGTGCCACTGCTCAGTGTTAAGCATTTGAAGAATGACATCATGGTGACACTGCTCAGTGTTAAACATCTAAAGTATGACATCATGGTGTCACTGCTCAGTGTTAGGCATCTAAAGTATGACATCATGGTACCAATGCTCAATGTTAAGCATCTAAAGTATGACATCATGGTGCCACTGCTCAGAGTTAAGCATCTAAAATATGACATTGTGGTGCCACTACTCAGTGTTAAGCATCCAAAGTATGACATTGTGGTGCCACTGCTCAGTGTTAAGCATCTAAAGTAAGACATTATGGTGCCACTTCTCAGTGTTAAGCATCTAAAGTATGAAATCATGGTGCCACTGCTCAGTGTTAAGCAGCTAAAGTATGACATCGTGGTGCCACTACTCAGTGTTAAGCATCTAAAGTATGACGTCATGGTGCCACTGCTCAGTGTTTAGCATCAAAAATATGACATCATGGTGCCACTGCTCAGTGTTAAGTATCTGAAATATGACATTGTGGTGCCACTGCTCAGTGTTAAGCATCTAAAGTATGACATTGTGGTGACACTTCTCAGTGTTAAGAATCTAAAGTACGACATCATGGTGCCACTTTTCAGTGTTAAGCATCTAAAGTATGACATCATGGTGCCACTGCTTAGCGTTAAGAATCTGAAGTATGACATCAGGGTGCTTCTTCTCAGTGTAAAGCATATAAATTAAGACATTGTGGGCCACTACCTAGTGTTAAGCATCTAAATTATGACATCATGGTGCCACTGCTCAGTGTTAACCATCTAAAGTATGATATCATGGTGCAACTGCTCAGTGTTAAGAATCTAAAATATGACATCATGGTGCCACTGCTTAGTGTTAAGAATCTGAAGTATGACATCATGGTGCCACTTCTCAGTGTTAAGCATCTAAATTATGACACCGTGGTGCCACTACTCAGTGTTAAGCTTCTAAATTATGACATCATGGTGCCACTGCTCAGTGTTAAGCATCTAAAGTATGACATCGTCGTGCCAATACTCAGTGTTAAGCATCTGAAGTATGACATCATGGTGCCACTGCTAAGTGTTAAGCATCTAAAGTATGACATCGTGTTGCCAGTCCTCAGTATTAAGCATCTAAAGTATGACATCATGGTGTCACTGCTCAGTGTTAAGCATCTAAAGTATGACATCATGATGCCACTGCTCAGAGTTAAGCATCTAAAGTATGACATAATGGTGTCACGGCTCAGTGTTAAGCATCTAAAGTATGACATCATGGTTTCACTGCTCAGTGTTAAGCATCTAAAGTATGACATCATGATGCCACTGCTCAATGGTAAGCATCTTAAGTATGACACCAGGAAGCCACTGCTCTGTGTTAAGCATCTAAAGTATGACATCATGGTGTGACTGCTCAGTGTTAAGCATCTAAAGTATGACATCATGGTGCAACTCCTCAGAGTTATGAATCTAAAGTATGACATCATGGTGCCACTGCTCAGTGTTAAGCATCTAAAGTATGACATCAGGGTGCCACTGCTCAGTGTTAAGCATCTAAAGTATGACATCATGGTGTCACTGCTCAGTGTTAAGCATCTAAAGTATGACATCATGGTGTCACTGCTCAGTGTTAAGCATCTAAAGTATGACATCATGGTGCCACTGCTCAGAGTTAAGCATCTAAAGTATGACATCATGGTGCCACTGCTCAGTGTTAAGCATCTAAAGTATGACATCAGGGTGCCAATGCTTTGTGTTAAGCATCTAAAGTATGACATTGTGGTGCCACTACTCAGTGTTAAGCATCTAAAGTATGACATTGTGGTGCCACTGCTCAGTGTTAAGCATCTAAAGTATGACATTATGGTGCCACTTCTCAGTGTTAAGCATCTAAAGTATGGCATCGTGGTGCCACTGCTCAGTGTTAAGCATCTAAAGTATGGCATCATGGTGCCACTGCTCAGTGTTAAGCATCTAAAGTATGACATCATGGTGCCACTGTCTAATGTTAAGCATCTAAAATATGACATCCTGGTGCCACTGCTCAGTTTTAAGCATCTAAAGTATGACATCGTGGTGACACTTCTCTGTGTTAAGAATCTAAAGTATGACATCATGGTGCCACTTCTCATTGTTAAGCTTCTAAAGTATGACATCATGATGCCACTGCTCAGTGTTAAGCATCTAAAGTATGAAATCGTGGTGCCACTACACAGTGTTAAGCATCTAAAGTTTGACATCATAGTGACACAGCTCAGTGTTAAGCATCTAAAATATGACATCATGGTGCCACTGCTCAGTGTTAAGAATCTAAAGTATGACATCATGGTGCCACTTCTCAGTGTTAAGCATCTAAATTATGACATTGTGGTGCCACTACCTTGTGTTAAGCATCTAAATTATGACATCATAGTGCCACTGCTCAGTGTTAAGCATCTAAAGTATGAAATCGTGGTGCCACTACACAGTGTTAAGCATCTAAAGTTTGACATCATAGTGACACTGCTCAGTGTTAAGCATCTAAAATATGACATCATGGTGCCACTTTTCAGTGTTAAGCATCTAAAGTATGACATCATGGTGCCACTGCTTAGTGTTAAGAATCTGAAGTATGACATCATGGTGTCTCTTCTCAGTGTAAAGCATATAAATTAAGACATTGTGGTGCCACTACCTAGTGTTAAGCATCTAAATTATGACATCATGGTGCCACTGCTCAGTGTTAACCATCTAAAGTATGATATCATGGTGCCACTGCTCAGTGTTAAGAATCTAAAATATGACATCATGGTGCCACTGCTTAGTGTTAAGAATCTGAAGTATGACATCATGGTGCCACTTCTCAGTGTTAAGCATCTATATTATGACACCGTGGTGCCACTACTCAGTGTTAAGCTTCTAAATTATGACATCATGGTGCCACTGCTCAGTGTTAAGCATCTAAAGTATGACATCGTCGTGCCAATACTCAGTGTTAAGCATCTGAAGTATGACATCATGGTGCCACTGCTAAGTGTTAAGCATCTAAAGTATGACATCGTGTTGCCAGTCCTCAGTATTAAGCAGCTAAAGTATGACATTATGGTACCACTGCTCAGTGTTAAGCATCTAAAGTATGACATCATGGTGTCACTGCTCAGTGTTAAGCATCTAAAGTATGACATCATGATGCCACTGCTCAGAGTTAAGCATCTAAAGTATGACATCATGGTGTCATGGCTCAGTGTTAAGCATCTAAAGTATGACATCATGGTGTCACTGCTCAGTGTTAAGCATCTAAAGTATGACATCATGATGCCACTGCTCAATGGTAAGCATCTTAAGTATGACACCAGGGAGCCACTGCTCTGTGTTAAGCATCTAAAGTATGACATCATGGTGTGACTGCTCAGTGTTAAGCATCTAAAGTATGACATCATGGTGCCACTCCTCAGAGTTATGCATCTAAAGTATGACATCATGGTGCCACTGCTCAGTGTTAAGCATCTAAAGTATGACATCAGGGTGCCACTGCTCAGTGTTAAGCATCTAAAGTATGACATCATGGTGTCACTGCTCAGTGTTAAGCATCTAAAGTATGACATCATGGTGTCACTGCTCAGTGTTAAGCATCTAAAGTATGACATCATGGTGCCACTGCTCAGAGTTAAGCATCTAAAGTATGACATCATGGTGCCACTGCTCAGTGTTAAGCATCTAAAGTATGACATCAGGGTGCCACTGCTTTGTGTTAAGCATCTAAAGTATGACATTGTGGTGCCACTACTCAGTGTTAAGCATCTAAAGTATGACATTGTGGTGCCACTGCTCAGTGTTAAGCATCTAAAGTATGACATTATGGTGCCACTTCTCAGTGTTAAGCATCTAAAGTATGACATCGTGGTGCCACTGCTCAGTGTTAAGCATCTAAAGTATGGCATCATGGTGCCACTGCTCAGTGTTAAGCATCTAAAGTATGACATCATGGTGCCACTGTCTAATGTTAAGCATCTAAAATATGACATCCTGGTGCCACTGCTCAGTTTTAAGCATCTAAAGTATGACATCGTGGTGACACTTCTCTGTGTTAAGAATCTAAAGTATGACATCATGGTGCCACTTCTCATTGTTAAGCTTCTAAAGTATGACATCATGATGCCACTGCTCAGTGTTAAGCATCTAAAGTATGAAATTGTGGTGCCACTACACAGTGTTAAGCATCTAAAGTTTGACATCATAGTGACACTGCTCAGTGTTAAGCATCTAAAATATGACATCATGGTGCCACTGCTCAGTGTTAAGAATCTAAAGTATGACATCATGGTGCCACTTCTCAGTGTTAAGCATCTAAATTATGACATCGTGGTGCCACTACCTTGTTTTAAGCATCTAAATTATGACATCATAGTGCCACTGCTCAGTGTTAAGCATCTAAAGTATGACATCGTGGTGCCACTACTCAGTGTTAACAATCTAAAGTATGACATCATGGTGCCACTGCTCAGTGTTAACCATCTAAAGTATGACATCATGGTGCCACTGCTCAGTGTTAAGCATCTAAAATATGACATCATGGTGCCACTGCTTAGTGTTAAGAATCTAAAGTATGACATCATGGTGCCACGTCTCAGTGTTAAGCATCTAAATTATGACACCGTTGTGCCACTACTCAGTGTTAAGCATCTAAATTATGACATCATGGTGCCACTGCTCAGTGTTAAGCATCTAAAGTATGACATCATGGTGCCACTACTCAGTGTTAAGCATCTAAAATATGACATCATGGTGCCACTGCTAAATTTTAAGCATCTAAAGTATGACATCATGGTGTCACTGCTCAGTGTTAAGCATCTAAAGTATGACATTATGGTGCCACTGCTCAGTGTTAAGCATCTAAAGTATGACATCACGGTGCCACTGCTCAGTGTTAAGCATCTAAAGTATGACATCATGGTGCCACTGCTCAGAGTTAAGCATCTAAAGTATGACATCATGGTGCCACTGCTCAGAGTTAAGAATCTAAAGAATGACATCATGGTGTCACTGCTCAGTGTTAAGTATCTAAAGTATGACATCATGGTGCCACTGCTCAGTGTTAAGCATCTAAAGAATGACATCATGGTGTCACTGCTCAGTGTTAAGCATCTAAAGTATGACATCATGGTGCCACTGCTCAGAGTTAAGCATCAAAAGTATGACATCATGGTGTCACTGCTCAGTGTTAAGCATCTAAAGTATGACATCATGGTGTCACTTCTCAGTGTTAAGCATCTAAAGTATGACATCATGGTGCCACTCCTCAGAGTTATGCATCTAAAGTATGACATGATGGTGCCACTGCTCAGTGTTAAGCATCTAAAGTATGACATCAGGGTGCCACTGCTCAGTGTTAAGCATCTAAAGTATGACATCATGGTGTCACTGCTCAGTGTTAAGCATCTAAAGTATGACATCATGGTGCCACTGCTCAGACTTAAGCATCTAAAGTATGACATCATGGTGCCACTGCTCAGTGTTAAGCATCTAAAGTATGACATCAGGGTGCCACTGCTTTGTGTTAAGCATCTAAAGTATGACATTGTGGTGCCACAACTCAGTGTTAAGCATCTAAAGTATGACAATGTGGTGCCACTGCTCAGTGTTAAGCATCTAAAGTATGACATTATGGTGCCACTTGTCAGTGTTAAGCATCTAAAGTATGACATCATGGTGCCACTACTCAGTGTTAAGCATCTAAAGTATGGCAACGTGGTGCCACTGCTCAGTGTTACACATCTAAAGTATGGCATCATGGTGCCACTGCTCAATGTTAAGCATCTAAAGTATGACATCATGGTGCCACTGCCTAGTGTTAAGCATCTAAAATATGACATCCTGGTGCCACTGCTCAGTTTTAAGCATCTAAAGTATGATATCGTGGTGACACTTCTCTGTGTTAAGAATCTAAAGTATGACATCATGGTGCCACTTCTCATTGTTAAGCATCTAAAGTATGACATCATGATGCCACTGCTAAGTGTTAAGGATCTAAAGTATGACATTGTGGTGCCACTACACAGTGTTAAGCATCTAAAGTTTAACATCATAGTGACACTGCTCAGTGTTAAGCATCTAAAATATGACATAATGGTGCCACTGCTCAGTGTTAAGAATCTAAAGTATGACATCATGGTGTCACTTTTCAGTGTTAAGCATCTAAATTATGACATTGTGGTGCCATTACCTTGTGTTAAGCATCTAAATTATGATATCATAGTGCCACTGCTCAGTGTTAAGCATCTAAAGTATGACATTGTGGTTCCACTACTCAGTGTTAACCATCTAAAGTATGACATCATGGTGCCACTGCTCAGTGTTAACAATCTAAAGTATGACATCATGGTGCCACTGCTCAGTGTTAAGCATCTAAAATATGACATCATGGTGCCACTGCTTAGTGTTAAGAATCAAAAGTATGACATCATGGTGCCACTTCTCAGTGTTAAGCATCTAAATTATGACACCGTGGTGCCACTACTCAGTGTTAAGCATCTAAATTATGACATCATGGTGCCACTGCTCAGTGATAATCATCTAAAGTATGACATCACGGTGCCACTGCTCAATGTTAAGCATCTAAAGTATGACATCATGGTGCCACTGCTCAGAGTTAAGCATCTAAAGTATGACATCCTGGTGCCACTGCTCTGAGTAAAGCATCTAAATTATGACATCGTGGTGCCACTACTCAGTGTTAAGCATCTAAATTTTAACATCATGGTGCCACTGCCCAGTGTTAAGCATCTAAAGTATGACATCGTGTTGCCACTACTCAGTGTTAAGCATCTAAAGTATGACATCATGGTGCCACTGCTCAGTGTTAAGAATCTAAAGTATGACATCATGGTGTCACTGCACAGTGTTAAGTATCTAAAGTATGACATCATGGTGCCACTGCTCAGTGTTAAGCATCTAAAGTATGATATCATGGTGTCACTGCTCAGTGTTAAGCATCTAAAGTATGACATCATGGTGCCACTGCTCAGAGTTAAGCATCAAAAGTATGACTTCATGGTGTCACTGCTCAGTGCTAAGCATCTAATGTATGACATCATGGTGTCACTTCTCAGTGTTAAACATCTAAAGTGTGACATCATGGTGTCACTGCTCTGTGTTAAGCATCTAAAGTATGACATCATGGTGCCACTGCTCAGAGTTAAGCATCTAAAGTATGACATCATGGTGCCACTGCTCAGTGTTAAGCATCTTAAGTATGACATCAGCGTGCCACTGCTCAGTATTAAGCATCTAAAGAATGACATGATGGTGTCACTGCTCAGTGTTAAGCATCTAAAGTATGCCATCATGGTGCCACTGCTATAAGTTAAGCATCTAAAGTATGACATCATGGTGCCACTGCTCAGTGTTAAGCATCTAAAGTAGGACATCATGGTGCCACTGCTCAGTGTTAAGCATCTAAAGTATGACATCATGGTGCCACAGCTCAGTGTTAAGCATCTAAAGTATGACATCAGGGTGCCACTGCTTAATGTTAATCATCTAAAGTATGACATTGTGGTGCCACTACTCAGTGTTAAGCATCTAAAGTATGACATTGTGGTGCCACTCCTCAGTGTTAAGCATGTAAAGTATGACATTATGGTGCCACTTCTCAGTGTTTAGCATCTAACGTATGACATCATGGTGCCACTACTCAGTGTTAAGCATCTAAAGTATGACATTGTGGTGCCACTGCTCAAAGTTAAGCATCTAAAGTATGACAACATGGTGCCACTGCTCAGTGTTAAGTATCTAAAATATGACATCCTGGTGCCACTGCTCAGTGTTAAGCATCTAAAGTATGACATTGTGGTGACACTTCTCAGTGTTAACAATCTAAAGTATGACATCTTGGTGCCACTTCTCATTGTTAAGCATCTAAAGTATGACATCATGGTGCCACTGCTCAGTGTTAAGCATCTGAAGTATGACATTGTGGTGCCACTACTCATTGTTAAACATCTAAATTATGACATCATGGTGTCACTGCTCAGTGTTAAGCATCTAAAATATGACATCATGATGCCACTGCTCAGTGTTAAGAATCTAAAGTATGACATCATGGTGACACTTCTCAGTGTTAACCATCTAAATTATGACATTGTGATGCCACTGCTCAGTGTTAAGCTTCTAAATTATGACATCATGGTGCCACTGCTCAGTCTTAAGCATCTAAAATATGACATCGTCGTGCCACTACTCAGTGTTAAGCATCTAAAGTATGGCATCATGGTGCCACTGCTCAGGGTTAAGCATTTAAAGTATGACATCATGGTGTCACTGCTCAGTGTTAAGCATCTAAAGTATGACATCGTCTTGCCACTGCTCAGTGTTAAGCATCTAAAGTATGACATCATGGTGTCACTGCTCAGTGTTAAGCATCTAAAGTATGACATCATGGTGCCACTGCTCAGTGTTAAGCATCTAAAGTATGACATTGTGGTGCCACTGCTCACTGTTAATCATCTAAAGTATGACATCATGGTGCCACTGTTCAGAGTTAAGCATCTAAAGTATGACATCATCGTGCCACTGCTCAGAGTTAAGCATCTAAATTATGACATCGTGGTGCCACTACTCAGTGTTAAGCATCTAAATTATGACATCATGGTGCCACTGCTCAGTGTTAAGCATCTAAAGTATGACATTTTGTTGCCACAGCTCAGTTTTAAGCATCTAAAGTATGACATCATGGTGTTACTGCTCAGTGTTAAGCATCTAAAGTATGCCATAATGGTGCCACTGCTCAGTGTTAAGCTTCTAAATTATGATATCATGGTGCCACTGCTCAGTCTTAAGCATCTAAAATATGACATCGTCATGCCACTACTCAGTGTTAAGCATCTAAAGTATGACATCATGGTGCCACTGCTCAGGGTTAAGCATCTAAAGTATGACATCATGGTGTCACTGCTCAGTGTTAAGCATCTAAAGTATGACATCATCGTGCCACTGCTCGGTGTTAAGCATCTAAAGTATGACATCATTGTGTCACTGCTCAGTGTTAAGCATCTAAAGTTTGACATCATGGTGCCACTGCTCAGTGTTAAGCATCTAAAGTATGACATCGTGGTGCCACTGCTCAGTGTTAATCATCTAAAGTATGACATCATGGTGCCACTGTTCAGAGTTAAGCATCTAAAGTATGACATCATGGTGCCACTGCTCAGTGTTAAGAATCTAAAGAATGACATCATGGTGCCACTTCTTATTTATTTTATTTTTATTAATTTATCATTTGTTGACCGGGAAAGTCCGACTAGGTTCCACAGAGCCTGTTTTCAGCGGAGGCCCGGGGAGAAATGCTCAAGATGCATGTCTCAGTGTTAAGCATCTAAAATATGTCATTGTGGTGCCACTACTCAGTTTTAAGCATCTAAAGTATGACATCATGGTGCCACTGCTCAGTGTTAAACATCTAAAGTATGACATCGTGGTGCCACTGCTCAGTGTTAAGCATTTGAAGAATGACATCATGGTGACACTGCTCAGTGTTAAACATCTAAAGTATGACATCATGGTGACACTGCTCAGTGTTAGGCATCTAAAGTATGACATCATGGTACCAATGCTCAATGTTAAGCATCTAAAGTATGACATCATGGTGCCACTGCTCAGAGTTAAGCATCTAAAATATGACATTGTGGTGCCACTACTCAGTGTTAAGCATCCAAAGTATGACATTGTGGTGCCACTGCTCAGTGTTAAGCATCTAAAGTATGACATTATGGTGCCACTTCTCAGTGTTAAGCATCTAAAGTATGAAATCATGGTGCCACTGCTCAGTGTTAAGCAGCTAAAGTATGACATCGTGGTGCCACTACTCAGTGTTAAGCATCTAAAGTATGACGTCATGGTGCCACTGCTCAGTGTTTAGAATCAAAAATATGACATCATGGTGCCACTGCTCAGTGTTAAGTATCTGAAATATGACATTGTGGTGCCACTGCTCAGTGTTAAGCATCTAAAGTATGACATTGTGGTGACACTTCTCAGTGTTAAGAATCTAAAGTATGACATCATGGTGCCACTTTTCAGTGTTAAGCATCTAAAGTATGACATCATGGTGCCACTGCTTAGTGTTAAGAATCTGAAGTATGACATCATGGTGCTTCTTCTCAGTGTAAAGCATATAAATTAAGACATTGTGGTGCCACTACCTAGTGTTAAGCATCTAAATTATGACATCATGGTGCCACTGCTCAGTGTTAACCATCTAAAGTATGATATCATGGTGCAACTGCTCAGTGTTAAGAATCTAAAATATGACATCATGGTGCCACTGCTTAGTGTTAAGAATCTGAAGTATGACATCATGGTGCCACTTCTCAGTGTTAAGCATCTAAATTATGACACCGTGGTGTCACTACTCAGTGTTAAGCTTCTAAATTATGACATCATGGTGCCACTGCTCAGTGTTAAGCATCTAAAGTATGACATCGTCGTGCCAATACTCAGTGTTAAGCATCTGAAGTATGACATCATGGTGCCACTGCTAAGTGTTAAGCATCTAAAGTATGACATCGTGTTGCCAGTCCTCAGTATTAAGCATCTAAAGTATGACATCATGGTGTCACTGCTCAGTGTTAAGCATCTAAAGTATGACATCATGATGCCACTGCTCAGAGTTAAGCATCTAAAGTATGGCATCATGGTGTCACGGCTCAGTGTTAAGCATCTAAAGTATGACATCATGGTGCCACTGCTCAGTGTTAAGCATCTAAAGTATGACATCATGATGCCACTGCTCAATGGTAAGCATCTTAAGTATGACACCAGGAAGCCACTGCTCTGTGTTAAGCATCTAAAGTATGACATCATGGTGTGACTGCTCAGTGTTAAGCATCTAAAGTATGACATCATGGTGCAACTCCTCAGAGTTATGAATCTAAAGTATGACATCATGGTGCCACTGCTCAGTGTTAAGCATCTAAAGTATGACATCAGGGTGCCACTGCTCAGTGTTAAGCATCTAAAGTATGACATCATGGTGTCACTGCTCAGTGTTAAGCATCTAAAGTATGACATCATGGTGTCACTGCTCAGTGTTAAGCATCTAAAGTATGACATCATGGTGCCACTGTTCAGAGTTAAGCATCTAAAGTATGACATCATGGTGCCACTGCTCAGTGTTAAGCATCTAAAGTATGACATCATGGTGCAACTCCTCAGAGTTATGAATCTAAAGTATGACATCATGGTGCCACTGCTCAGTGTTAAGCATCTAAAGTATGACATCAGGGTGCCACTGCTCAGTGTTAAGCATCTAAAGTATGACATCATGGTGTTACTGCTCAGTGTTAAGCATCTAAAGTATGACATCATGGTGTCACTGCTCAGTGTTAAGCATCTAAAGTATGACATCATGGTGCCACTGCTCAGAGTTAAGCATCTAAAGTATGACATCATGGTGCCACTGCTCAGTGTTAAGCATCTAAAGTATGACATCAGGGTGCCACTGCTTTGTGTTAAGCATCTAAAGTATGACATTGTGGTGCCACTACTCAGTGTTAAGCATCTAAAGTATGACATTGTGGTGCCACTGCTCAGTGTTAAGCATCTAAAGTATGACATTATGGTGCCACTTCTCAGTGTTAAGCATCTAAAGTATGGCATCGTGGTGCCACTGCTCAGTGTTAAGCATCTAAAGTATGGCATCATGGTGCCACTGCTCAGTGTTAAGCATCTAAAGTATGACATCATGGTGCCACTGTCTAATGTTAAGCATCTAAAATATGACATCCTGGTGCCACTGCTCAGTTTTAAGCATCTAAAGTATGACATCGTGGTGACACTTCTCTGTGTTAAGAATCTAAAGTATGACATCATGGTGCCACTTCTCATTGTTAAGCTTCTAAAGTATGACATCATGATGCCACTGCTCAGTATTAAGCATCTAAAGTATGAAATCGTGGTGCCACTACACAGTGTTAAGCATCTAAAGTTTGACATCATAGTGACACTGCTCAGTGTTAAGCATCTAAAATATGACATCGTGGTGCCACTGCTCAGTGTTAAGAATCTAAAGTATGACATCATGGTGCCACTTCTCAGTGTTAAGCATCAAATTATGACATCGTGGTGCCACTACCTTGTGTTAAGCATCTAAATTATGACATCATAGTGCCACTGCTCAGTGTTAAGCATCTAAAGTATGAAATCGTGGTGCCACTACACAGTGTTAAGCATCTAAAGTTTGACATCATAGTGACACTGCTCAGTGTTAAGCATCTAAAATATGACATCATGGTGCCACTTTTCAGTGTTAAGCATCTAAAGTATGACATCATGGTGCCACTGCTTAGTGTTAAGAATCTGAAGTATGACATCATGGTGCCTCTTCTCAGTGTAAAGCATATAAATTAAGACATTGTGGGGCCACTACCTAGTGTTAAGCATCTAAATTATGACATCATGGTGCCACTGCTCAGTGTTAACCATCTAAAGTATGATATCATGGTGCCACTGCTCAGTGTTAAGAATCTAAAATATGACATCATTGTGCCACTGCTTAGTGTTAAGAATCTGAAGTATGACATCATGGTGCCACTTCTCAGTGTTAAGCATCTAAATTATGACACCGTGGTGCCACTACTCAGTGTTAAGCTTCTAAATTATGACATCATGGTGCCACTGCTCAGTGTTAAGCATCTAAAGTATGACATCGTCGTGCCAATACTCAGTGTTAAGCATCTGAAGTATGACATCATGGTGCCACTGCTAAGTGTTAAGCATCTAAAGTATGACATCGTGTTGCCAGTCCTCAGTATTAAGCAGCTAAAGTATGACATTATGGTACCACTGCTCAGTGTTAAGCATCTAAAGTATGACATCATGGTGTCACTGCTCAGTGTTAAGCATCTAAAGTATGACATCATGATGCCACTGCTCAGAGTTAAGCATCTAAAGTATGACATCATGGTGTCACGGCTCAGTGTTAAGCATCTAAAGTATGACATCATGGTGTCACTGCTCAGTGTTAAGCATCTAAAGTATGACATCATGATGCCACTGCTCAATGGTAAGCATCTTAAGTATGACACCAGGGAGCCACTGCTCTGTGTTAAGCATCTAAAGTATGACATCATGGTGTGACTGCTCAGTGTTAAGCATCTAAAGTATGACATCATGGTGCCACTCCTCAGAGTTATGCATCTAAAGTATGACATCATGGTGCCACTGCTCAGTGTTAAGCATCTAAAGTATGACATCAGGGTGCCACTGCTCAGTGTTAAGCATCTAAAGTATGACATCATGGTGTCACTGCTCAGTGTTAAGCATCTAAAGTATGACATCATGGTGTCACTGCTCAGTGTTAAGCATCTAAAGTATGACATCATGGTGCCACTGCTCAGAGTTAAGCATCTAAAGTATGACATCATGGTGCCACTGCTCAGTGTTAAGCATCTAAAGTATGACATCAGGGTGCCACTGCTTTGTGTTAAGCATCTAAAGTATGACATTGTGGTGCCACTACTCAGTGTTAAGCATCTAAAGTATGACATTGTGGTGCCACTGCTCAGTGTTAAGCATCTAAAGTATGACATTATGGTGCCACTTCTCAGTGTTAAGCATCTAAAGTATGGCATCGTGGTGCCACTGCTCAGTGTTAAGCATCTAAAGTATGGCATCATGGTGCCACTGCTCAGTGTTAAGCATCTAAAGTATGACATCATGGTGCCACTGTCTAATGTTAAGCATCTAAAATATGACATCCTGGTGCCACTGCTCAGTTTTAAGCATCTAAAGTATGACATCGTGGTGACACTTCTCTGTGTTAAGAATCTAAAGTATGACATCATGGTGCCACTTCTCATTGTTAAGCTTCTAAAGTATGACATCATGATGCCACTGCTCAGTGTTAAGCATCTAAAGTATGAAATTGTGGTGCCACTACACAGTGTTAAGCATCTAAAGTTTGACATCATAGTGACACTGCTCAGTGTTAAGCATCTAAAATATGACATCATGGTGCCACTGCTCAGTGTTAAGAATCTAAAGTATGACATCATGGTGCCACTTCTCAGTGTTAAGCATCTAAATTATGACATCGTGGTGCCACTACCTTGTGTTAAGCATCTAAATTATGACATCATAGTGCCACTGCTCAGTGTTAAGCATCTAAAGTATGACATCGTGGTGCCACTACTCAGTGTTAACAATCTAAAGTATGACATCATGGTGCCACTGCTCAGTGTTAACCATGTAAAGTATGACATCATGGTGCCACTGCTCAGTGTTAAGCATCTAAAATATGACATCATGGTGCCACTGCTTAGTGTTAAGAATCTAAAGTATGACATCATGGTGCCACGTCTCAGTGTTAAGCATCTAAATTATGACACCGTTGTGCCACTACTCAGTGTTAAGCATCTAAATTATGACATCATGGTGCCACTGCTCAGTGTTAAGCATCTAAAGTATGACATCGTCGTGCCACTACTCAGTGTTAAGCATCTAAAATATGACATCATGGTGCCACTGCTAAATATTAAGCATCTAAAGTATGACATCATGGTGTCACTGCTCAGTGTTAAGCATCTAAAGTATGACATTATGGTGCCACTGCTCAGTGTTAAGCATCTAAAGTATGACATCACGGTGCCACTGCTCAGTGTTAAGCATCTAAAGTATGACATCATGGTGCCACTGCTCAGAGTTAAGCTTCTAAATTATGACATCATGGTGCCACTGCTCAGTGTTAAGCATCTAAAGTATGACATCGTCGTGCCAATACTCAGTGTTAAGCATCTGAAGTATGACATCATGGTGCCACTGCTAAGTGTTAAGCATCTAAAGTATGACATCGTGTTGCCAGTCCTCAGTATTAAGCAGCTAAAGTATGACATTATGGTACCACTGCTCAGTGTTAAGCATCTAAAGTATGACATCATGGTGTCACTGCTCAGTGTTAAGCATCTAAAGTATGACATCATGATGCCACTGCTCAGAGTTAAGCATCTAAAGTATGACATCATGGTGTCACGGCTCAGTGTTAAGCATCTAAAGTATGACATCATGGTGTCACTGCTCAGTGTTAAGCATCTAAAGTATGACATCATGATGCCACTGCTCAATGGTAAGCATCTTAAGTATGACACTAGGGAGCCACTGCTCTGTGTTAAGCATCTAAAGTATGACATCATGGTGTGACTGCTCAGTGTTAAGCATCTAAAGTATGACATCATGGTGCCACTCCTCAGAGTTATGCATCTAAAGTATGACATCATGGTGCCACTGCTCAGTGTTAAGCATCTAAAGTATGACATCAGGGTGCCACTGCTCAGTGTTAAGCATCTAAAGTATGACATCATGGTGTCACTGCTCAGTGTTAAGCATCTAAAGTATGACATCATGGTGTCACTGCTCAGTGTTAAGCATCTAAAGTATGACATCATGGTGCCACTGCTCAGAGTTAAGCATCTAAAGTATGACATCATGGTGCCACTGCTCAGTGTTAAGCATCTAAAGTATGACATCAGGGTGCCACTGCTTTGTGTTAAGCATCTAAAGTATGACATTGTGGTGCCACTACTCAGTGTTAAGCATCTAAAGTATGACATTGTGGTGCCACTGCTCAGTGTTAAGCATCTAAAGTATGACATTATGGTGCCACTTCTCAGTGTTAAGCATCTAAAGTATGGCATCGTGGTGCCACTGCTCAGTGTTAAGCATCTAAAGTATGGCATCATGGTGCCACTGCTCAGTGTTAAGCATCTAAAGTATGACATCATGGTGCCACTGTCTAATGTTAAGCATCTAAAATATGACATCCTGGTGCCACTGCTCAGTTTTAAGCATCTAAAGTATGACATCGTGGTGACACTTCTCTGTGTTAAGAATCTAAAGTATGACATCATGGTGCCACTTCTCATTGTTAAGCTTCTAAAGTATGACATCATGATGCCACTGCTCAGTGTTAAGCATCTAAAGTATGAAATTGTGGTGCCACTACACAGTGTTAAGCATCTAAAGTTTGACATCATAGTGACACTGCTCAGTGTTAAGCATCTAAAATATGACATCATGGTGCCACTGCTCAGTGTTAAGAATCTAAAGTATGACATCATGGTGCCACTTCTCAGTGTTAAGCATCTAAATTATGACATCGTGGTGCCACTACCTTGTGTTAAGCATCTAAATTATGACATCATAGTGCCACTGCTCAGTGTTAAGCATCTAAAGTATGACATCGTGGTGCCACTACTCAGTGTTAACAATCTAAAGTATGACATCATGGTGCCACTGCTCAGTGTTAACCATCTAAAGTATGACATCATGGTGCCACTGCTCAGTGTTAAGCATCTAAAATATGACATCATGGTGCCACTGCTTAGTGTTAAGAATCTAAAGTATGACATCATGGTGCCACGCTCAGTGTTAAGCATCTAAATTATGACACCGGTGCCACTACTCAGTGTTAAGCATCTAAATTATGACATCATGGTGCCACTGCTCAGTGTTAAGCATCTAAAGTATGACATCGTCGTGCCACTACTCAGTGTTAAGCATCTAAAATATGACATCATGGTGCCACTGCTAAATATTAAGCATCTAAAGTATGACATCATGGTGTCACTGCTCAGTGTTAAGCATCTAAAGTATGACATTATGGTGCCACTGCTCAGTGTTAAGCATCTAAAGTATGACATCACGGTGCCACTGCTCAGTGTTAAGCATCTAAAGTATGACATCATGGTGCCACTGCTCAGAGTTAAGCATCTAAAGTATGACATCATGGTGCCACTGCTCAGAGTTAAGAATCTAAAGAATGACATCATGGTGTCACTGCTAAGTGTTAAGTATCTAAAGTATGACATCATGGTGCCACTGCTCAGTGTTAAGCATCTAAAGTATGACATCATGGTGTCACTGCTCAGTGTTAAGCATCTAAAGTATGACATCATGGTGCCACTCCTCAGAGTTATGCATCTAAAGTATGACATGATGGTGCCACTGCTCAGTGTTAAGCATCTAAAGTATGACATCAGGGTGCCACTGCTCAGTGTTAGGCATCTAAAGTATGACATCATGGTGTCACTGCTCAGTGTTAAGCATCTAAAGTATGACATCATGGTGCCACTGCTCAGACTTAAGCATCTAAAGTATGACATCATGGTGCCACTGCTCAGTGTTAAGCATCTAAAGTATGACATCAGGGTGCCACTGCTTTGTGTTAAGAATCTAAAGTATGACATTGTGGTGCCACAACTCAGTTTTAAGCATCTAAAGTATGACAATGTGGTGCCACTGCTCAGTGTTAAGCATCTAAAGTATGACATTATGGTGCCACTTGTCAGTGTTAAGCATCTAAAGTATGACATCATGGTACCACTACTCAGTGTTAAGCATCTAAAGTATGGCAACGTGGTGCCACTGCTCAGTGTTACGCATCTAAAGTATGACATCATGGTGCCACTGCTCAATGTTAAGCATCTAAAGTATGACATCATGGTGCCACTGCCTCGTGTTAAGCATCTAAAATATGACATCCTGGTGCCACTGCTCAGTTTTAAGCATCTAAAGTATGATATCGTGGTGACACTTCTCTGTGTTAAGAATCTAAAGTATGACATCATGGTGCCACTTCTCATTGTTAAGCACCTAAAGTATGACATCATGATGCCACTGCTAAGTGTTAAGGATCTAAAGTATGACATTGTGGTGCCACTACACAGTGTTAAGCATCTAAAGTTTGACATCATAGTGACACTGCTCAGTGTTAAGCATCTAAAATATGACATAATGGTGCCACTGCTCAGTGTTAAGAATCTAAAGTATGACATCATGGTGTCACTTCTCAGTGTTAAGCATCTAAATTATGACATTGTGGTGCCATTACCTTGTGTTAAGCATCTAAATTATGATATCATAGTGCCACTGCTCAGTGTTAAGCATCTACAGTATGACATTGTGGTTCCACTACTCAGTGTTAACCATCTAAAGTATGACATCATGGTGCCACTGCTCAGTGTTAACAATCTAAAGTATGACATCATGGTGCCACTGCTCAGTGTTAAGCATCTAAAATATGACATCATGGTGCCACTGCTTAGTGTTAAGAATCAAAAGTATGACATTATGGTGCCACTTCTCAGTGTTAAGCATCTAAATTATGACACCGTGGTGCCACTACTCAGTGTTATGCATCTAAATTATGACATCATGGTGCCACTGCTCAGTGATAATCATCTAAAGTATGACATCACGGTGCCACTGCTCAATGTTAAGCATCTAAAGTATGACATCATGGTGCCACTGCTCTGAGTTAAGCATCTAAAGTATGACATCCTGGTGCCACTGCTCTGAGTTAAGCATCTACATTATGACATCGTGGTGCCACTACTCAGTGTTAAGCATCTAAATGTTAACATCATAGTGCCACTGCCCAGTGTTAAGCATCTAAAGTATGACATCGTGTTGCCACTACTCAGTGTTAAGCATCTAAAGTATGACATCATGGTGCCACTGCTCAGTGTTAAGAATCTAAAGTATGACATCATGGTGTCACTGCACAGTGTTAAGTATCTAAAATATGACATCATGGTGCCACTGCTCAGTGTTAAGAATCTAAAGTATGACATCATGGTGTCACTACACAGTGTTAAGCATCTAAAGTTTGACATCATAGTGACACTGCTCAGTGTTAAGCATCTAAAATATGACATCATGGTGCCACTGCTCAGTGTTAAGAATCTAAAGTATGACATCATGGTGCCACTTCTCAGTGTTAAGCATCTAAATTATGACATCGTGGTGCCACTACCTTGTGTTAAGCATCTAAATTATGACATCATAGTGCCACTGCTCAGTGTTAAGCATCTAAAGTATGAAATCGTGGTGCCACTACACAGTGTTAAGCATCTAAAGTTTGACATCATAGTGACA
The DNA here is from genome assembly GCF_019279795.1 of Protopterus annectens. Taxonomy (NCBI): domain Eukaryota; kingdom Metazoa; phylum Chordata; order Ceratodontiformes; family Protopteridae; genus Protopterus; species Protopterus annectens. The sequence goes on along the minus strand of NC_056726.1, from coordinate 1,521,430,221 downwards.
CTGCTCAGTGTTAAGCATCTAAAATATGACATCATGGTGCCACTTTTCAGTGTTAAGCATCTAAAGTATGACATCATGGTGCCACTGCTTAGTGTTAAGAGTCTGAAGTATGACATCATGGTGCCACTTCTCAGTGTAAAGCATATAAATTAAGACATTGTGGTGCCACTACCTAGTGTTAAGCATCTAAATTATGACATCATGGTGCCACTGCTCAGTGTTAACCATCTAAAGTATGATATCATGGTGCCACTGCTCAGTGTTAAGAATCTAAAATATGACATCATGGTGCCACTGCTTAGTGTTAAGAATCTGAAGTATGACATCATGGTGCCACTTCTCAGTGTTAAGCATCTAAATTATGACACCGTGGTGCCACTACTCAGTGTTAAGCTTCTAAATTATGACATCATGGTGCCACTGCTCAGTGTTAAGCATCTAAAGTATGACATCGTCGTGCCAATACTCAGTGTTCAGCATCTGAAGTATGACATCATGGCGCCACTGCTAAGTGTTAAGCATCTAAAGTATGACATCGTGTTGCCAGTCCTCAGTATTAAGCAGCTAAAGTATGACATTATGGTACCACTGCTCAGTGTTAAGCATCTAAAGTATGACATCATGGTGTCACTGCTCAGTGTTAAGCATCTAAAGTATGACATCATGATGCCACTGCTCAGAGTTAAGCATCTAAAGTATGACATCATGGTGTCACGGCTCAGTGTTAAGCATCTAAAGTATGACATCATGGTGTCACTGCTCAGTGTTAAGCATCTAAAGTATGACATCATGATGCCACTGCTCAATGGTAAGCATCTTAAGTATGACACCAGGGAGCCACTGCTCTGTATTAAGCATCTAAAGTATGACATCATGGTGTGACTGCTCAGTGTTAAGCATCTAAAGTATGACATCATGGTGCCACTCCTCAGAGTTATGCATCTAAAGTATGACATCATGGTGCCACTGCTCAGTGTTAAGCATCTAAAGTATGACATCAGGGTGCCACTGCTCAGTGTTAAGCATCTAAAGTATGACATCATGGTGTCACTGCTCAGTGTTAAGCATCTAAAGTATGACATCATGGTGTCACTGCTCAGTGTTAAGCATCTAAAGTATGACATCATGGTGCCACTGCTCAGAGTTAAGCATCTAAAGTATGACATCATGGTGCCACTGCTCAGTGTTAAGCATCTAAAGTATGACATCAGGGTGCAACTGCTTTGTGTTAAGCATCTAAAGTATGACATTGTGGTGCCACTACTCAGTGTTAAGCATCTAAAGTATGACATTGTGGTGCCACTGCTCAGTGTTAAGCATCTAAAGTATGACATTATGGTGCCACTTCTCAGTGTTAAGCATCTAAAGTATGGCATCGTGGTGCCACTGCTCAGTGTTAAGCATCTAAAGTATGGCATCATGGTGCCACTGCTCAGTGTTAAGCATCTAAAGTATGACATCATGGTGCCACTGTCTAATGTTAAGCATCTAAAATATGACATCCTGGTGCCACTGCTCAGTTTTAAGCATCTAAAGTATGACATCGTGGTGACACTTCTCTGTGTTAAGAATCTAAAGTATGACATCATGGTGCCACTTCTCATTGTTAAGCTTCTAAAGTATGACATCATGATGCCACTGCTCAGTGTTAAGCATCTAAAGTATGAAATTGTGGTGCCACTACACAGTGTTAAGCATCTAAAGTTTGACATCATAGTGACACTGCTCAGTGTTAAGCATCTAAAATATGACATCATGGTGCCACTGCTCAGTGTTAAGAATCTAAAGTATGACATCATGGTGCCACTTCTCAGTGTTAAGCATCTAAATTATGACATCGTGGTGCCACTACCTTGTGTTAAGCATCTAAATTATGACATCATAGTGCCACTGCTCAGTGTTAAGCATCTAAAGTATGACATCGTGGTGCCACTACTCAGTGTTAACAATCTAAAGTATGACATCATGGTGCCACTGCTCAGTGTTAACCATCTAAAGTATGACATCATGGTGCCACTGCTCAGTGTTAAGCATCTAAAATATGACATCATGGTGCCACTGCTTAGTGTTAAGAATCTAAAGTATGACATCATGGTGCCACGCCTCAGTGTTAAGCATCTAAATTATGACACCGTTGTGCCACTACTCAGTGTTAAGCATCTAAATTATGACATCATGGTGCCACTGCTCAGTGTTAAGCATCTAAAGTATGACATCGTCGTGCCACTACTCAGTGTTAAGCATCTAAAATATGACATCATGGTGCCACTGCTAAATATTAAGCATCTAAAGTATGACATCATGGTGTCACTGCTCAGTGTTAAGCATCTAAAGTATGACATTATGGTGCCACTGCTCAGTGTTAAGCATCTAAAGTATGACATCACGGTGCCACTGCTCAGTGTTAAGCATCTAAAGTATGACATCATGGTGCCACTGCTCAGAGTTAAGCATCTAAAGTATGACATCATGGTGCCACTGCTCAGAGTTAAGAATCTAAAGAATGACATCATGGTGTCACTGCTCAGTGTTAAGTATCTAAAGTATGACATCATGGTGCCACTGCTCAGTGTTAAGCATCTAAAGTATGACATCATGGTGTCACTGCTCAGTGTTAAGCATCTAAAGTATGACATCATGGTGCCACTGCTCAGAGTTAAGCATCAAAAGTATGACATCATGGTGTCACTGCTCAGTGTTAAGCATCTAAAGTATGACATCATGGTGTCACTTCTCAGTGTTAAGCATCTAAAGTATGACATCATGGTGCCACTCCTCAGAGTTATGCATCTAAAGTATGACATGATGGTGCCACTGCTCAGTGTTAAGCATCTAAAGTATGACATCAGGGTGCCACTGCTCAGTGTTAAGCATCTAAAGTATGACATCATGGTGTCACTGCTCAGTGTTAAGCATCTAAAGTATGACATCATGGTGCCACTGCTCAGACTTAAGCATCTAAAGTATGACATCATGGTGCCACTGCTCAGTGTTAAGCATCTAAAGTATGACATCAGGGTGCCACTGCTTTGTGTTAAGAATCTAAAGTATGACATTGTGGTGCCACAACTCAGTTTTAAGCATCTAAAGTATGACAATGTGGTGCCACTGCTCAGTGTTAAGCATCTAAAGTATGACATTATGGTGCCACTTGTCAGTGTTAAGCATCTAAAGTATGACATCATGGTACCACTACTCAGTGTTAAGCATCTAAAGTATGGCAACGTGGTGCCACTGCTCAGTGTTACGCATCTAAAGTATGGCATCATGGTGCCACTGCTCAATGTTAAGCATCTAAAGTATGACATCATGGTGCCACTGCCTCGTGTTAAGCATCTAAAATATGACATCCTGGTGCCACTGCTCAGTTTTAAGCATCTAAAGTATGATATCGTGGTGACACTTCTCTGTGTTAAGAATCTAAAGTATGACATCATGGTGCCACTTCTCATTGTTAAGCACCTAAAGTATGACATCATGATGCCATTGCTAAGTGTTAAGGATCTAAAGTATGACATTGTGGTGCCACTACACAGTGGTAAGCATCTAAAGTTTGACATCATAGTGACACTGCTCAGTGTTAAGCATCTAAAATATGACATAATGGTGCCACTGCTCAGTGTTAAGAATCTAAAGTATGACATCATGGTGTCACTTCTCAGTGTTAAGCATCTAAATTATGACATTGTGGTGCCATTACCTTGTGTTAAGCATCTAAATTATGATATCATAGTGCCACTGCTCAGTGTTAAGCATCTAAAGTATGACATTGTGGTTCCACTACTCAGTGTTAACCATCTAAAGTATGACATCATGGTGCCACTGCTCAGTGTTAACAATCTAAAGTATGACATCATGGTGCCACTGCTCAGTGTTAAGCATCTAAAATATGACATCATGGTGCCACTGCTTAGTGTTAAGAATCAAAAGTATGACATCATGGTGCCACTTCTCAGTGTTAAGCATCTAAATTATGACACCGTGGTGCCACTACTCAGTGTTATGCATCTAAATTATGACATCATGGTGCCACTGCTCAGTGATAATCATCTAAAGTATGACATCACGGTGCCACTGCTCAATGTTAAGCATCTAAAGTATGACATCATGGTGCCACTGCTCTGACTTAAGCATCTAAAGTATGACATCGTGTTGCCACTACTCAGTGTTAAGCATCTAAAGTATGACATCATGGTGCCACTGCTCAGTGTTAAGAATCTAAAGTATGACATCATGGTGTCACTGCACAGTGTTAAGTATCTAAAGTGTGACATCATGGTGCCACTGCTCAGTGTTAAGCATCTAAAGTATGACATCATGGTGTCACTGCTCAGTGTTAAGCATCTAAAGTATGACATCATGGTGCCACTGCTCAGAGTTAAGCATCAAAAGTATGACATCATGGTGTCACTGCTCAGTGCTAAGCATCTAAAGTATGACATCATGGTGTCACTGCTCAGTGTTAAGCATCTAAAGTATGAAATCATGGTGCCACTGCTCAGAGTTAAGCATCAAAAGTATGACATCATGGTGTCACTGCTCAGTGTTAAGCATCTAAAGTATGACATCATGGTGTCACTTCTCAGTGTTAAGCATCTAAAGTATGACATCATGGTGCCACTCCTCAGAGTTATGCATCTAAAGTATGACATGATGGTGCCACTGCTCAGAGTTAAGCATCTACATTATGACATCATGGTGCCACTACTCAGTGTTAAGCATCTAAATGTTAACATCATGGTGCCACTGCCCAGTGTTAAGCATCTAATGTATGACATCGTGTTGCCACTACTCAGTGTTAAGCATCTAAAGTATGACATCATGGTGCCACTGCTCAGTGTTAAGAATCTAAAGTATGACATCATGGTGTCACTGCACAGTGTTAAGTATCTAAAGTGTGACATCATGGTGCCACTGCTCAGTGTTAAGCATCTAAAGTATGACATCATGGTGTCACTGCTCAGTGTTAAGCATCTAAAGTATGACATCATGGTGCCACTGCTCAGAGTTAAGCATCAAAAGTATGACATCATGGTGTCACTGCTCAGTGCTAAGCATCTAATGTATGACATCATGGTGTCACTTCTCAGTGTTAAACATCTAAAGTGTGACATCATGGTGTCACTGCTCAGTGTTAAGCATCTAAAGTATGACATCATGGTGCCACTGCTCAGAGTTAAGCATCTAAAGTATGACATCATGTTGCCACTGCTCAGTGTTAAACATCTTAAGTATGACATCAGCGTGCCACTGCTCAGTATTAAGCATCTAAAGAATGACATGATGGTGTCACTGTTCAGTGTTAAGCATCTAAAGTATGACATCATGGTGCCACTGCTATGAGTTAAGCATCTAAAGTATGACATCATGGTGCCACTGCTCAGTGTTAAGCATCTAAAGTAGGACATCATAGTGCCACTGCTCAGTGTTAAGCATCTAAAGTATGACATCATGGTGTCACTGCTCAGTGTTAAGCATCTAAAGTATGACATCATGGTGCCACAGCTCAGTGTTAAGCATCTAAAGTATGACATCAGGGTGCCACTGCTTAATGTTAATCATCTAAAGTATGACATTGTGGTGCCACTACTCAGTGTTAAGCATCTAAAGTATGACATTGTGGTGCCACTCCTCAGTGTTAAGCATGTAAAGTATGACATTATGGTGCCACTTCTCAGTGTTTAGCATCTAACGTTTGACATCATGGTGCCACTACTCAGTGTTAAGCATCTAAAGTATGACATTGTGGTGCCACTGCTCAAAGTTAAGCATCTAAAGTATGACAACATGGTGCCACTGCTCAGTGTTAAGTATCTAAAATATGACATCCTGGTGCCACTGCTCAGTGTTAAGCATCTAAAGTATGACATTGTGGTGACACTTCTCAGTGTTAACAATCTAAAGTATGACATCTTGGTGCCACTGCTCAGAGTTAAGCATCTGAAGTATAACATTGTGGTGCCACTACTCATTGTTAAACATCTAAATTATGACATCATGGTGTCACTGCTCAGTGTTAAGCATCTAAAATATGACATCATGATGCCACTGCTCAGTGTTAAGAATCTAAAGTATGACATCATGGTGACACTTTTCAGTGTTAAGCATCTAAATTATGACATTGTGGTGCCACTGCTCAGTGTTAAGCTTCTAAATTATGACATCATGGTGCCACTGCTCAGTCTTAAGCATCTAAAATATGACATCGTCGTGCCACTACTCAGTGTTAAGCATCTAAAGTATGGCATCATGGTGCCACTGCTCAGGGTTAAGCATTTAAAGTATGACATCATGGTGTCACTGCTCAGTGTTAAGCATCTAAAGTATGACATCGTCTTGCCACTGCTCAGTGTTAAGCATCTAAAGTATGACATCATGGTGTCACTGCTCAGTGTTAAGCATCTAAAGTATGACATCATGGTGCCACTGCTCAGTGTTAAGCATCTAAAGTATGACATCGTGGTGCCACTGCTCACTGTTAATCATCTAAAGTATGACATCATGGTGCCACTGTTCAAATATAAGCATCTAAAGTATGACATCATGGTGCCACTGCTCAGAGTTAAGTATCTAAATTATGACATCGTGGTGCCACTACTCAGTGTTAAGCATCTAAATTATGACATCATGGTGGGACTGCTCAGTGTTAAGCATCTAAAGTATGTCATTTTGTTGCCACAGCTCAGTTTTAAGCATCTAAAGTATGACATCAGGGTGCCACTGCTCAGAGTTAAGCATCTAAAGTATAACATCATGGTGTTACTGCTTAGTGTTAAGCATCTAAAGTATGACGTCATGGTGTCACTGCTCAGTGTTAAGCATCTACAGTATGACATCATGGTGCCACTGCTCAGAGTTAAGCATCTAAAGTATGACATGATGGTGCCACTGCTCAGTGTTAAGCATCTAAAGTATGACATCATGGTGCCACTGCTCAATGTTAAGCATCTTAAGTATGACATCATGGTGTCACTGCTCAGTGTTAAGCATCTAAAGTATGACATCATGGTGCCACAGCTCAGTGTTAAGCATCTAAAGTATGACATCAGGGTGCCACTGCTTAATGTTAAGCATCTAAAGTATGACATTGTGGTGCCACTACTCAGTGTTAAGCATCTAAAGTATGACATTGTGGTGCCACTGCTCAGTGTTAAGCATCTAAAGTATGACATTATGGTGCCACTTCTCAGTGTTTAGCATCTAAAGTTTGACATCATGGTGCCACTACTCAGTGTTAAGCATCTAAAGTATGACATTGTGGTGCCACTGCTCAGAGTTAAGCATCTAAAGTATGACATCATGGTGCCACTGCTCAGTGTTAAGTATCTAAAATATGACATCCTGGTGCCACTGCTCAGTGTTAAGCATCTAAAGTATGACATCGTGGTGACACTTCTCAGTGTTAACAATCTAAAGTAGGACATCTTGGTGCCACTTCTCATTGTTAAGCATCTAAAGTATGACATCATGGTGCCACTGCTCAGTGTTAATGATCTAAAGTATGACATTGTGGTGCCACTACTCAGTGTTAAGCATCTAAAGTATGACATCATAGTGACACTGCTCAGTGTTAAGCATCTAAAATATGACATCATGGTGCCACTGCTCAGTGTTAAGAATATAAAGTATGACATCATGGTGCCACTTCTCAGTGTTAAGAATCTAAATTATGACATTGTGGTGCCACTACTCAGTGTTAAGCATCTAAATTATGACATCATGGTGCCACTGCTCAGTGTTAAGCATCTGAAGTATGACATTGTGGTGCCACTACTCATTGTTAAACATCTAAATTATGACATCATGGTGCCACTGCTCAGTGTTAAACATCTAAAATATGACATCATGATGCCACTGCTCAGTGTTAAGAATCTAAAGTATGACATCATGGTGACACTTCTCAGTGTTAAGCATCTAAATTATGAGATTGTGGTGCCACTGCTCAGTGTTAAGCTTCTAAATTATGATATCATGGTGCCACTGCTCAGTCTTAAGCATCTAAAATATGACATCGTCGTGCCACTACTCAGTGTTAAGCATCTAAAGTATGACATCATGGTGCCACTGCTCAGGGTTAAGTATCTAAAGTATGACATCATGGTGTCACTGCTCAGTGTTAAGCATCTAATGTATGACATCATCGTGCCACTGCTCAGTGTTAAGCATCTAAAGTATGACATCATTGTGTCACTGCTCAGTGTTAAGCATCTAAAGTATGACATCATGGTGCCACTGCTCAGTGTTAAGCATCTAAAGTATGACATCGTGGTGCCACTGCTCAGTGTTAATCATCTAAAGTATGACATCATGGTGCCACTGTTCAGAGTTAAGCATCTAAAGTATGACATCATGGTGCCACTGCTCAGAGTTAAGCATCTAAATTATGACATTGTGGTGCCACTACTCAGTGTTAAGCATCTAAATTATGACATCATGGTGCAACTGCTCAGTGTTAAGCATCTAAAGTATGACATTTTGTTGCCACAGCTCAGTTTTAAGCATCTAAAGTATGACATCATGATGTCACTGCTCAGTGTTAAGCATCTAAAGTATGCCATAATGGTGCCACTGCTCAGTGTTAAGCATCTAAAGTATGACGTCATGGTGTCACTGGTTAGTGTTAAGCATCTAAACTATGACATCATGGTGCCACTGCTCAGAGTTAAGCATCTAAAGTATGACATCATGGTGCCACTGCTCAGTGTTAAGCATCTAATGTATGACATCATGGTGTCACTGCTCAGTGTTAAGCATATAAAGTATGACATCATGGTGCCACTGTTCAGAGTTAAGCATCTAAAGTATGACATCATGGTGCCACTGCTCAGTGTTAAGCATCTAAAGTATGACAACAGGGTGCCACTGCTCAATGTTAAGCATCTAAAGTATGACATTGTGGTCCCACTATTCAGTGTTAAGCATCTAAAGTATGACATTGTGGTGCCACTGCCCAGTGTTAAGCATCTAAAGTATGACATCTTGGTGCCACTTCTCAGTGTTAAGCATCTAAAATATGACATCATGGTGCCACTGCTCAGTGTTAAGCATCTAAAATATGGCATCATGGTGACACTTCTCAGTGTTAAGAATCTAAAGTATGACATCATGGTGCCACTTCTCAGTGTTAAGCATCTAAAATATGACATTGTGGTGCCACTACTCAGTTTTAAGCATCTAAAGTATGACATCATGGTGCCACTGCTCAGTGTTAAACATCTAAAGTATGACATCTTGGTGCCACTGCTCAGTGTTAAGCATTTGAAGAATGACATCATGGTGACACTGCTCAGTGTTAAACATCTAAAGTATGACATCATGGTGTCACTGCTCAGTGTTAAGCATCTAAAGTATGACATCATGGTACCAATGCTCAATGTTAAGCATCTAAAGTATGACATTATTGTGCCACTGCTCAGTGTTAAGCATCTAAAATATGACATTGTGGTGCCACTACTCAGTGTTAAGCATCCAAAGTATGACATTGTGGTGCCACTGCTCAGTGTTAAGCATCTAAAGTATGACACTATGGTGCCATTTCTCAGTGTTAAGCATGTAAAGTATGACATCATGGTGCCACTGCTCAGTGTTAAGCAGCTAAACTATGGCATCATGGTGCCACTGCTCAGTGTTTATCATCTAAAGTATGACATCATGGTGCCACTGCTCAGTGTTAAGTATCTGAAATATGACATTGTGGTGCCACTGCTCAGTGTTAAGCATCTAAAGTATGACATTGTGGTGACACTTCTCAGTGTTAAGAATCTAAAGTATGACATCATGGTGCCACTTCTCAGTGTTAAGCATCTAAAGTATGACATCATGGTGCCACTGCTCAGTGTTAAGGATCTAAAGTATGACATAGGTTCATAGGTTCATAGGTTCATACTAGGCTATCTGCCCGAGGGCATTTACAAGCCTAGCCCATAGTTTTGTGGCTTACGCCACCCCTTTAGTATGGGGAACTATACCCATTATTTTGCTGTGCCTCTGTCGAGCAGTGACACTGAGGTAATCCCTGGGGTATATCTGTGATCTCCCATCCATTGGTCAAGATTTCTCTTGAACAAGGCCAGCGAGGTGCTCTGCCTCACATATACCGGGATTTTATTCCACAGCATAGGGAGTCTTTGGGTGATGAATCTATCCCTCCAGCACGTCCTATTAATAGCCGTGTTGAGGTTTAAGTCTCCCGCCCTTGTGGCTCTGACGGATCTAGATTTTTTCAGGTGAAGCATATTCATCAAATATGGGTTTGACATGGCCTTGTATGTTAGGCAAAGGTCACCTCTGAGCAAGCGGTAAGCGACTGAATAGAGCTGGAGTTCTTTCAGTCGGGCAGCATAGGACAGATGTTTGAGACCCTTTATCCTTTTGGTGAGGAACTTTGTGGCCTCTCCAGCTGCTGCAAGTGTCGGGTCAGATACATTCCGAATGGGGCATTGTACTCAATCATTGGTCTGATGAGTGATGAGTATAGGGAGACTATGACCTCCCTTGATCTAGATGAGAATCCCATCATGATAAGGTGGGCAATGTAGAAGGTCTTCCTAACTACTTTAGCTACATGGGTGTCGAATGACAGACTACTATCAACCTGGGTCCCCAGGTCCCTGATAACTTCTTCTGTGCTCAGTGGATTGCCACCTATTTGGTAGCTAGGGGTAACCTTGTTTTTCGAAGGGTATGACTATGCATTTTTGGCATTTAACTTTAGGCCATGGCTCTGGCACCAGTTATCCGTTTCTGTGAGACCCTTCTGAAGGATATCTGTGTCAGATGTGTTTTCTACTATGGCGCCCAGTTTGCAGTCATCTGCAAACTTTGTCAGCCATAACCCTCCTGTGTTTGCTTGTACTTCGGAAAAGTAGATGCCAAACAAGAGTGGGCCCAGGACTGAGCCCTGTGGTACACCACTTGTGACAGGCTTTGAGTCTGACATGGCGCCAGCAACTCTGACCCTGTGGGTTCTGTCACTCAGCCAGTTTCCAACCCATCTTGTGATGTATGGGTTAACATTTAAGCTGATGAGTTTTTCAATGATACCCGAGTGGGGTATTGTATCGAAGGCCTTCGCCAGATCGAGGTAGGCTGTATGGACTGCCTTTCCCTCATCAATGGCATCGTGGTGCCACTACTCAGTGTTAAGCATCTAAAGTATGACATCATGGTGACACTGCTCAGTGTTAAGCATCTAAAATATGACATTGTGGTGCCACTGCTCAGTGTTAAGAATCTAAAGTATGACATCATGGTGGCACTTCTCAGTGTTAGGCATCTAAAGTATGAGATCATGGTGCCACTGCTCAGTGTTAAGCATCTAAAGTATGACATTATGGTGACACTTCTCAGTGTTAAGCATCTAAAGTATGACATCATGGTGCCACTGCTCATTGTTAAGCATGTAAAGAATGACATCATGGTGACACTGCTCAGTGTTAAGCATCTAAAGTATGACATCATGGTGCCACTGCTCAGTGTTAAACATCTAAAGTATGACATCATGGTGACACTACACAGTGTTAAGCATCTAAAGTATGACATCATGGTGCCACTACTCAGTGTTAAGCATCTAAAGTATCACATCATGGTGCCACTGCTCAGTGTTAAGCATTTATATATAAAGATGCCTGAACTTGAGGTCTTCCTGCAACTCAAATACATTCATATTTGTGTAGTTACTGAGACTTGGTTTCAGTGCAATGACAGCATTCCATCTAAGCTACAGCTCAGAGACTATCATGCATTCAGACCCTTGAGTAAATCTCTGGGAGTACCTGTATTTAATAGAAATACAATTATCTCACATAAATTACCTACAAGCATAACTTGGAGTTCCTGGAGATACAAACAATCCTTATCAAATCCAGCTATTACTTCATTGCTAGCAACAGATCCCCATCAATGCCCCTTAAAGATCATGGATATTACCACAGTACTCTTCAAGGGTTAAATATATAACAAAATTACCTTGTTTCTAGTGGACTTTGATTAAAGAAGCATTGACTGGTGCACTTACACCTGCAAAGGCAGTCAAATTGAGCATTTCCTAGACTTTGTCAATACTAATGTAGTGGAGGAAATTGTGAAACTACCCACTTTAAGCTCCAACATCCTTGGCCTGGTCTATACCAATCTAGTCCCTGCCTGAACACTATCCTGCATCTCCTCATCTCTAGTTAAATCTGACTACAAATTGGTCATCTTTCATGTCAGGCCTAGTCATACTACCCTGTAAACAAATGAGACCACATTTAAGAAGTTCTCCAAGGCAAACCTGCTTCAGTTAGTAGAAAACATATGCAAGATTCCTGACAAAATCTAGCAAGTAGACCCAAATGAAAGGGCTCTCACATTCATATCCAACTTTTACCTGCACCTAAACAGCTGCAGAGTAAAGTCATTGTGTATCTGCCCTTCAAGTAATGATACGTTCTAGAATACCCCCCACACTTCTTTATGAAATTTGTGTACTTACTAACCTCCTGGATTCACAAAAATTAAAACGTGAACAAACTTGTTAAATTTGCAGCAGATACCCATTTCAAACCCACCACCATAGAGCAGACACTGAAAATACTACATTGGTTAGAACTGCCTCATCAACTAACATAGAGACACCTTCCTACCAAGTATAGAATTATGCAACATCCATCCACCCATCCAGCACTAAAAAAACATTCTAAACAACTACATTCCCAGTCTGTCATTGTGATCCAGGGACCAACAATTCTTGTCTGTCGACAAACCTATCAGATCTGCTGGGCATTATCTATACTCATACAAGGTTGCTAAGGCCTGGAACTCCTTACCTGTATCAGTCATATCTATACCCTCCCTCCCATCTTTCCAAACCCTCTGAAAGACTTCCTAGCTAAAATATGTCTGTGTTTCTGCTCAAATCCAGAATAACCTCTATCCCTAATTGTGAACGCGTACCTTTTCCTTCCTTATGCCTCCTTACTCTCCCTTCTACACTTACTTCCTTACTGCTAATTATCTTCCCTGGCTTTCTCTCGGAAGATACCATAAGCCTGTTTTTCCCCTCACTTTATCCTCCATTTCCTATTTGCATTAGACTAACTTACCTTTAATTTCTCTGCAAACTGTCTACAATTTCTCTAAATATTAAATGATTTTCATATATTTTGTATCAATTCTTAACCAAAGTTTTTATATTATGTCTAATTTGTTATAATTATTTAAATCACACATGATTTTGTTTTATTTTTGAAGATTATAAAATTATTGTTTTCAAACTGTTTTATTATAATGTGGGGCTTTTCTCCCTGGGCCTTCACTAAAAATTGGCTTCTACCCATTTGGACTTTCCCAGTAATCAAATGTCAATAAATGCATAAATAATAATCCTCTATGATGGAACTTGTGTATAAATAAATGATATAGCTGGAGAAGGAAAATACAAAAGGGTTGACAGAACTTCAGAAAATGATTAACAGTTGCCAGAAATTCCCACCCCCTTAACTCAAGACCACAGTAAAATAAGTCAGCAAGGAAGTTAAGACAATTCGAACATGTAAAGTAGAATATGAACTTAAAGTTGCCATAGATACAAAAGGAAACTATAAATCTATTTTAGCTGCATTAGAAAACTACGCTGTAAGGCCTAAAAATGCACTAAGAACACCCATAGTGATATCACACACTCTTATCTCAAGGATGTAACCAATACATTAACAGACAAACAGATTTAGTGCTAACTTTACTCCAGTTACCCTTATTGCTGCCAGAACTATCCCTGAAAATGACGGTTCTCCTGAAATCACTTGCAGGTCTTACAATTCCTATCAAAATTAAAAATAATACTACCATGGGACCAGACAACACAGCAGGTAACATTCGTATCAGTGCCAAGTGTTCATTGTCTGAACCTCTACTTATTACAACTGAGTACACTTCCAGGTGTTTCTGCAGTTACCTCCTACTGACACTTCTAGGGATCAAATATTGCCTGTTCATATTTGCATTAATAATTCCAAAACCATGCTACATACAAGGATCAGAATACATTATCCTGAAGCATACATGATGGCAAACACAATTGTATTAATATTTGACCTCTGTCAATGAGTATTTGTTAGAACTGTAAGGTGATAACTTCATTTTTTAAAGGTTCAAGCCACACCAACTTGGAGTTAAAGGTACATACTCAGAAGAGCTGTACTGGAGGGACTGCATTAAATTGTTCAGCTCCAGCCTCTCTGCAGGGTTTGTGCCTGATACCTGGAGAACAGCCATTGTAACTCCTCAACACAAGCATGGCCCATCTACAGACCCAGGTAATTAAAAACCCATCAGCCTTACCAGATGTAAATGCAGTGCCATGGGGCACATCTTAGCAGAATTCATTTATGCAGACATAAGTGTTAGCAATAAGTTTGGCAACTCGCAGAATGTTATGGCTGTGAGTTTTAATTCCTCTAGTACAGGGTTTGATTCCTTCAATACTCATTTGCCTACTGGGTGACCTTGAGCAAGTCCCTTAACCAGACATTGCTTTTAGAGTGTTTGTTCAACCCAATACAATATTCCTGGAGGATCTCAACTACCCCACTAGAGATTGGGAATCTTACACCGCTTCTAATGCACAAGACCAATGATTCCTAAACTTTATTAATACCAACATCCTGGAACAGTTGGTCCATTCTTCTACTAGGGGTGCAAACATTTTTGACCTTGTACTCACAAACATATGGGGGCAATGTTCCTCACCCATTGTAAGATCTTCTGTCATCAGATCTGACCATAAGGCAGTATTACTTGAAATAAAAATTAAATCCTGGGATCCAGCAAAACCAAAATCCTTTAGGAACTATTTCAAGGCTAACCTCTCTCTAATAAGCAACACCTTGGCTAAATTCCAAGTACTGAAGTCCAAAACGCTGTCTGGTAACAATGAAGGCTGTCCTCCTCTTAATAATCATCTTGAGATGATTCTGATGAAGTCTGAGTGTATGAGATGAAAGCGCGTGAAATCTGTTTTGTGACATTTTGGTTTGTGGAATTTTATTAAATTTATTCATTATTCGTTTAGTGTGCTCGTTCTTTGATATTATTAAGAGGAGGACAGCCTTCATTGTTACCAGACAGCGTTTTGGACTTCAGTGTTGGTTGTCTACGAATTGCTGTTATAAATTCCTTGTACTCCCAAACCCACTAAACACCATAGAATACACTGAGGTATTTACACAATCTCTGCACAACCATACTGATAGCTGTATAGACAGAGCTGTGTGCCCATTCATATTAAGAATAAGACAAACTCAAAAGACAAGCCACCTTGGTGAAATCATACTATAAATTGCTTAATTAACAAAAGAAAAAAAACTTGGCCAAACATAGGAGGAACAAAGCCATGCATACTAAAAGCCCCCTGACCAATCTAAACAGACAACTAAGAGGATTAATTAATACCTCAAAGGCTAAATTAAAAAAAACATTACTTCTCAGCAAAGGACAACCACAGAGCTTTCTACAGCTATGTCTGTAACCTCAGAGAAAATACACAATAATGCACAGAATTTATTGTAAATGGCATTACCGACAATTAACCGGAGACCATTGCCAAGCTTTTGGCCAACAGGTTCAGCTAAAATGTCTCCCCCCACTCCTCCTGATAGCCCAAAGGAAATACCACAAAACACAATCCCTCCAACCAGAACAGGTCATTGATGTACTTTTCAAGGCTAGAAACACTGCATCAATGGCACAATAACATCTAGTATATTTAACAAATAGCATGAAACATGACTTCTCTAGTCCATTTGAATCACTTTTCATCTGGAGCCTTCAGTGAGGTTTTGTGCCCAAGAAGGATCCTCAATCCTCACAACTGGCAACAGTGTGGCATGTACACTGGCAGGATGATAAGTAGACATACACACAGTATTTCCAGATCCAGCTCTCTGCACCAAGTGCAATTTCTCTTAGGAGCACACAGAGACTACAGTCAGTCTAGGGCTGATTTCTGCTTCTTTCTCCATATCCCCAGTAAGATTCCCCATCGGTACAGATATGGAGTTAAGATCTCAGCTGACTGGTCAAGCCAAGATCTCCAGCACCCTCTCTGTCGAACCAGTGCTTCATGTATCTGCCCAAGTAGCTGACAAACACACTCTTTGAGGTTTGATTTACACACACACACGCGCACACACACACACACACACACACACACACACACACACACACACACACACACACACACACACACACACACACATCTGTGGAAGGCTGGCATATGTTTACAAGGTATGCCCAGATGTGTGCCAGCCTTCCCCTGATATATGTGTGTGTGTGTGTGTGTGTGTGTGTGTGTGTGTGTGTGTGTGTGTGTGTGTGTGTGTGTGTGTGTGTGTGTGTGTGTGTCTGTAAATCTGGGGAAGGCTGGCACAGGTTTACTAGGTATGCCCCCTTATGCCCAGACTATAAGGTAAGTTATCACTGCCACCAGCCAACTCCTTATCAGCTACATTAAGGCTCTTAATAAAGGGTGCCCAATCTTACTGTGTAATATTAATATTAATACAAATGGTAGTTTGACTAAGAGAAAGGCTATTAGGAGTGGCCCACACAGTGTCACCAAATAAATATGCAAGTACTCTCAAAACTTAAATATCTCTAGACAGGTTAGCCACAATGAAAGGTTTAAATATATTTAATAATAAATAATAAAAGAACAAGAAAATACTCAGTATATATTTGCAGTGACAACAGAGTTCAAAACCACAGGAAATATTTAAAACAACATTGCAGGACAGTCTCAAATAAATAAAGAAAATTATCTAAACTAAGCGTTGCTATATTCCTGACTGTATATTAGAGAACTACTACACCCTAGTAACTTACTTTATCAGAGCAAGGCAGTTGTATGGTGAATGGCTCCTGCTGTTCTCAGGTCCAAGACAGAATACAGAATGCCATGTATCACTCAGAGACTTCTCAAATTAATATTTGAAATATTACTTGTGGGATAACTTGCAGAATTACATCATTTCTTGTTATCTGACTATCCCAGGTGAAACCTCCACTTTTGGAAGCTAGCAGTATTTAGCATCTACCTGTGAAAATACATAGGTCTCAGATCTTTGGCAGATGCTGGAAGTCATAAAACAATTACATCCCTCCATGTTTCAAGCCTAGTAATAATTTTGCCTTATAAACAGTACAGAAAACTGCCCAGTACAGGCATTAAGTCTCTAGCTGCCATAAAGTAATTTAATTTCAGTTATTTTTCTGAAATTTACTAGGCTGAGGTTAACCTCCTGTATCCCAGTTTCCACTCTTAAAATATATGCATTTAAACAGTTACAATAGTGTATGTACATTTCTGTTCTTTTCAAGTAGGACACACTGTGGATCCATTTTAAACACAAGTGTTTTGCAAATACCTTTTTCAACACACATGTCTGTACAAACAAGTTTGATATACAGATAACATACATTTCTAATGCAGTCGTAACCCAAGCATCTTAGACAAATAATTTTGATATTCACCAATGACATATAGTTATTTACAAAATTCCAGACAGCTGTGCTGGTAGTATCTCCTTTCATGACACTTCTTCCCCCCAAAAGTGACACTTGAGAAATGTTGCTAGGGAGGGACAAGCCTATCTGGGAATACATTACCCCATTCCCTGTCTTTAGAACCCATCTGCGTTGGCATTGCTAACCCCACTGCAGTGCTGCACTGTCATATCATATGCCTGCAAACCTTGGCTCCACCTTAGTAACTTGGCATTTTGCTGGCTGACTTGATGTAGCCATGTTAAGGGATTGTGGTCTGTAACTACAGTGAATTTCCTTCCATAGAGATAAGGCTGACATTTCTGCAGTGCTCACACTATGGCTAGACATTTCTTTTCTACAGCTGCATAGCATTCATCCCTGGGCTGGTACCTACGGCTGTGAAATACTACCGGGTGCTCTTCTCCCTCTGAGGAAACCTGGCTGAGTACTGCCCCTACCACATGGTTTGAAGTATCCACCTGCACAATAAATTCTTTGCTGTAATCTGGACTGCCTAACACAAGTGGACCTCCCAAAGGTCCTTTAAGCTTCTGGAATGCCTGCTCACATGGTGTGGTCCACACTACCTTATTTGGCCTGTTTTTCCTTGTCAGGTCTGTGAGGGGAGCAGCTATGGTACTATAAATAGGGACAAATTTTCTGTATTACCCTGCTGTCCCAAAGAATGCCATCACCTGCTTTTTGGTAGTAGGGGCAAGCCATGCCTCACTTGCTTCTACTTTGACAAGTTCTGGCCTGATCTTACAACTCCCCACTCTGTCCCAGATAAGAGACCTCTGCCATACCCACCTGACACTTACTGGGCTTAATGGTCAACCCTGCCCTCTTTAGTTTGCTCAGCACCTCTGAGACATGCTGAAGGTGCAATATCATCCAGGTAAGCAAGGGTGAAATCTCCTGCTCCTGCTAAGATATGATCTACCAGCCTCTGGAAAGTCACTGGGGCATTTTTCATCCCAAAGGGCATATTTGTGAACTCATACAACCAAAAGGAGTCAGAAAGGCTGACCTTTCTCTAGAAATGGGAGTCAAGGGCACCTGCCAGTAACCCTTGGTAAGATCAATGGTTGTAAGATACTTAGCCCCATCCAGCTGCTCTAGGGCTTCATTTGTCCTAGGAATGGGGTAAGCATCTGAGTCTGTGTGACTATTTAATCTCCTGTAGTCCACACAGAACCTGGTACTGCCATCCTTCTTTGGTACCAGCACCACTGGGGAGGCCCAGGGACTGCTGAACTCCAGGATTATCCCTAGGTCCAACATTTTCTGTATCACCTCCCTCAGTGTCTGTTTGACTTTTTCAGGCACCCTATAAGGGGCCTGCTTAATAAGCCTTTGGGGTCCTCTATCCACATGATTCTGTACCAGGTGGATGCACCCTGGTTTCCCAGTGAACATGTCCCCAAACTCCTGTAACACTGCTCAGATTTCTCAAACCTGGGTCATTGCTAACCCTTCCACTGAGGTGTCCATTTGAGCCTCACTTTGGAGATCAGTCAGTAGATCCCCCTCAGACTCCTCCTGCCATCCACAGTAAATGCTCAGCACAAGGGCCTCTCTATCATGGTAAGGTTTCATCATGTTAACATTGTACAATGTGTGCCCCTGCCTCCTGCCTAGCAGTTTTACCATGTAGTTAACATCACTGAGATTCCTTACCACTTTAAAGGGTCCCTCCCAAGCTGCCTGCAGCTTGTTGTTTCTGACAGAAATGAGAACCATCACCTGCTGCCCCACAGCATACTCTCTAGCACGAGCATTCCTGTCATACCAGACTTTTTCCACTAGTTCCCTGAGCCTTGTCCTGAGATTTAGGGCATATGCCACAACAGACTTCTTATGGGATTCACACTGACCCTCCCACTCATCATGAATTAAATCTAGAGCTGTCCTCACCCTTTGTCTGTACAGTAACTGAAATGGTGAAAATCCCATGGATTCCTTGGGCACCTCTCTGTAACAAAACAACAGATGGGGCAAGTATTTGCTCCACTCCTTCTTAAACTGGTATGCAAATCTCTGTAGCATGGTCTTTAGTGTAGAGTTTAATCTCTCCACAAGACCATTAATCTGAGGGTGGTAGGGGTGGTTTTTAGGTACTTCACCCCACAGTGCTTCCACAGACAAGCCAGCAGGTTTGACATGAAATTGGCACCTCTGTCAGTCAGTAGTTCTTTTGGGAACCTACCCTGCTGAAAATGTCTAAAAAAGTATTTGCCACCTTTTCTGCCTCAATGGAGGACAGAGCCACCACCTCAGGATGTCTGGTAGCATAATCTACTACCACTTGGATATATTTCTTCCCTATGAAAAGTGGGGTACTCAAAGGCCACACAATATCCAAAGCTACCCTCTAAAATGGCTTCTCAATCACAGGCAAATTTATCAAAGGAACTTTAGGTTCATAGCTTCATAGGTGTGTACTAGGCTAACGGCCCGGGAGCTTATATTAGCCTAGCCCAAGAAGATTCCCTGGCATCATGCCTCCCAAAGTTACTTCCCAGTGCCCCTGTCAAGCAAGGCCACTGAAGTGATCTCCAGGGTGAACTTCCTATTGCCCATCCACTCTTCAAGATTTCTCTTAAAGAGGGTCAGTGAAGTGCTCTGCTTGGTGTGAATGGGAAGTTTGTTCCAGAGTATGGGAAGTGTCTGGGTTAGGAACCTGTCCCTTCAGCATGTTCTGTTTATTGTGGTAATGAGCTTTAGTTCCCTGGAGCACGTAGCATTGAGGGACTATGATTTCTTCAGGTTTAGCATATCTAGCAGGTCTGGGTCAGACATGGCTTTGTAGGTCAAGTAGTGATCACCTCTAATTAGACGATAAGAGACAGAGTATAACTGGAGTTTTTTGAGTCTGTCCATCTAGGGCATGTGTCTAAGGCCTAAGATCCTCTTAGTGAGGTATTTTTGTGGCCTTTCCTGTT
This sequence comes from Protopterus annectens, assembly GCF_019279795.1. NCBI lineage: Eukaryota > Metazoa > Chordata > Ceratodontiformes > Protopteridae > Protopterus > Protopterus annectens. The sequence goes on along the minus strand of NC_056726.1, from coordinate 1,521,409,750 downwards.
GTTGTAGGTGTCTAGTGAGGTACATACCAAATGGGGCATTGTATTCTATAATAGGTCTAATGAGGGGTGAGTAGAGAGGGATTATGACCTCCTTCTTCCTGGATAAGCAACCTTTTGTAATGAGATGTGCCACACATAAGTACTTTCTGACTACAGTGGCAATGTGGTTATCTAAGGAGAGGTTACCATCAACCTGTGTCCTCAGGTCTCTTATCACACCTTTAGTGTTTAGTGGACTACCACCTACATGACCTTTGATCTTGTCTCCTACCTTGTCTACTTTTTGGCACTGCTCACAGGTCCTACAGTACCCTGTTACATCCCTGTAAATCCCAGACAAATAAAAGTTCTGCATAATACATCTCTTTGTATGCTTTATGCCCATATGACCTGCAGAGGGAATGTCATGGGCTATGGCTAGAAGTGCCAGACAGTAGGCTCTGACCACTACCAACTGCTGTAATCTCTCACCCTCTAGCCCTCCCTCAGGGGTCCACTTTCTATACAGTAACCCTTTGTCCCAGTATATATATATATATATATATATATATATATATATATATATATATATATATATATATATATATATATATATATATATTCCCCTTTTCCTTGAGAATCAGGTCCCTCCATTGCTACCACCCTCAAGCCTTGTAATGTAGGGTCTGATTGCTGAGCCTGTCTCAACTCTCTCTTTGTAACCCTTCCCAGCTCCCCTTCCACAGGAAGTCTGGCATCCTCTGACAGCAGTGCTTCACTGTCAGCCTGGGTACTACTACTCACCTCTGCCCTTGCAGTCACTCTGTCCAAGGGAAAATCAGTACCTACCAGCAGTTGTGGCTCACCTTCAGTCTCACTACTACAGGGTTGATCCCTCCCTGAAGTAGCCACCTCACCAGTCCTGGCTGCAAGTGTGTGGTTTTTCTGGGTCTCCCCCGGCTACTAGACCCACATGCTTGTCACTAGGCCTGACTGCATGTAACTGCATGCACACAAGATACTGCATTATCAAAATCATTCCCTATTAGGGATCTGCAGGGATATCCTCAAACACACCTACTTGCTTTCTTCCTTTCCTTCCCTCCCAGTCAAGGAGAACCCTAGCCAAAGGTATCTGGAATGGGATCCCTCCTAAAGCTCTGACTGCAGTAGACTGCCCAAGCAAGTAGTGCTCCTCTTTAACCATTGCAGGCTTCACCATGGTTAGGTCAGAGGCTGTGTGTCTCTTAGCAGTGGCCTCTTTCCCATCCAGTAAGATAGGATATAACCTCTGGTGGTAGGTGGTACCATGAATGTCGCGAGACAACTTACTGCTGGCATTCTGTTATTCCCACTTACTGGCTCACCCACCTTTTGTTCCGCACCTTGCCTCCATAGGCATCTATATGCTATATTACTACTGGTTAGATTTCAAATATTTACCCTTCATCCTGGCCATGTACCTGAACTATTGGCTTCCCCTGTTAATGGTGGACTCTGTTATGGTGGTTTAGGCTGCCCACCATGGGTTCCCTTAGACCCATGTGCAACACTGGGTGCCCCTTTCCTGTGCAGTGATGCCCTGCTTGCTAGGTATAGGTCTCCCTTCTTCCCGAACTCATCTACCGTACTGCATTGCCTATCTGCTAACCAGATTCTCTTGTCCTCAGGCAATGTGCTAAGGGCTTGTTTCCTCATCAAAAAGTCTGCCAGCCCTTCAAAAGTGGTGACCTGACACCCATTCACCCACCTATGAAAATAAGTGCTTAACTCAGCAATATATTCACAGACATTTTCATCTGCCTTGTGTCTATGATCACAAAACATTTTTCTATAAGCTTCAGGTGTTAACTTAAAACAACAGTATTATAATTTAAGCAATCAGTATCAGACAATTTAGAAATAGCATTTGCAGCTGTACCATGGAGTAAAGGGGTCAGGAATTGCACCCAGAGCTCTTGACAACATTATTCTGTTTACATACCCTTTCAAACATATGAATAAAACTATCAAAATTGTCACCCCCTGTAAATTGTGGAAGACATTTACTGACCTTTGTTGTTTCTGGGGTTCGGTTATTCCCTTCCCTGTTACCTCCAAGACCCTGGCAAAGAGTCAGCATTTCCTTTTTGTGTTGCCTCTGCCTCTCATTTTCTTCAGCCTCCAAACTTCTCAGTCTGTCATTTTCTTTAGCCTCCAGATGTCTCAGTCTGTCACTTTCTTCAGCCTCCAGATGTCTCAGGCTCTCATAGGTTCATAGGCTCATAGGTTGGTACTAGGCTATCAGCCCTAGGGCCTATACAAGCCTAGCCATAACAATTCCCTGGTTATTTCTTCCCATACTATTTACTTCCTTGGACCCCTGTCTAGCAGGGCAACTGACATGATCCCCGGGGTGAATTTCCTTTCTCTCATCCAATCATCAAGGTTCCTTTTGAAGAGGGCCAGAGAGGCACTCTGCTTGACATGTATGGGCAATTTATTCCAGAGTCTGGGGAGTCTCTGGGTCAGAAACCTATCCCTCCAGCATGTTTTGTTTATTGTGATGACAAGGTTTAGATCCCTGGAGCGTGTGGCTCTGAGTGATTGGGATTTCTTTAAGTGTAGCACGTCCAACAGCTCTGGGTTTGACATGGCCTTGTATGTTAAGCAGAGATCGCCTCTGAGTAGACGATATGCGACAGAGTATAGCTGGAGTTTTTTAAGGCGGTCAGCATAGGGCATCTGCTTTAGGCCTGTGATTCTTTTAGTGAGGTATTTCTGCGGTCTTTCCAGTTGTTGCAGATGTCTTGAGAGGTACATACCAAATGGGGCGTTGTATTCTATAATGGGTCTAATGAGGGATGAGTACAGTGAAAAGCCCTTAGTGATGAGGTGTGCCACATAGAAGGATTTCCTGACTGTTGTGGCGATGTGGTTATCGAAGGTGAGACCACTGTCCACCTGTGTCCCTAAGTCCCTTATCACACTTTCGGTGTTTAATGTACTGCCACCTATATGGTAATTCACGGATACATGTTTTTTCCTAAAGGGGATAACTATACATTTCTTGGCATTGAGCTTGAGCCCATGGCTCTGGCACCAAGCATCTGTTTCTGTAAGGCCCTTTTGTAGAGTATCCACATCATTTGGGGATTCAATAATGGCTCCCAGTTTGCAGTCATCTGTGAACTTTGTTAGCCAGAGTCCCTTAGTGTTGGCCTGTACTTCAGAGAAGTAGATGCCAAACAAGAGCGGTCCCAAGACTGAACCCTGAGGTACTCAAATTGTCATTTGTCTGGAGCTGGATTTGGAGTTGGCTACTTTTACAGTGTGGGTTCTTTTAGTAAGCCAGTTAGCAACCCATTGGGTGATATGGGGATTAATGCCCAGTTTAGTAAGTTTATCTATGATTCCTGAGTGGGGGATGGTGTCAAAGGCCTTGGAAAGGTCTAGATAGGCTGTGTGGACCACCTTACCCTTGTCCATGGCTCTGGAGACTGATTCAAAGAAGTCAATCAGGTTCAGGAGACAAGATCGGCCCTTCACGAACCCAAACTGGGTGGGGTCCAGTGTTTGAAGGTTGCCAATGTCTTTGTTTATAAGTTCCACGATAATATGCTCCATGGCCTTGCAGATAAGGCTTGTCAGACTGATGGGACGGTAGTTTCTGGGATCCAAGGTGGATCACCCCTTGTGGAGTGGGATAACTGTAGCTGTGCACCACTCGGTGGGCACGAATCCTGAGGTGAGGCTATGATTAAACATGACACTTAGGTGAGGTGCCAGTTCATTTTGTAGTTCATGTAGTACACAGCCCGGGATGTCATCTGGTCCCATGGATGCTCTATTCTTAGCTTTGGAGATTGTGTTTTTTACATGTGTGGCCATTATTACCGGAATTTGGCAATCTTCCGGTATTGAGATGGGCCATTTAGGGGGTGAGAGGGGGGGTGAAGTTGGCACTGAATCGATCTGCCAGGATATTGGCAATATCCTTGGGATCAGTATATTTAATCCCATTCTGTTTTAGCTCAGAGCAGATCTGAGCATTGCCATTTAGATTCCTGACATAGTTATAGAATGCCTTGTGGTTGTCTTTGGAATCTTTGGCAATTTTATTTTCATAATTAGCTTTGGAGGATTTTATGAGGGATCTCAGTTTCTTACTGAGGCTTGTAAGGGAGTTTTTTGCATCCTGGGATTTTCCTCTTTTCTGCAACAGTTTCTTCCTTTTGCTGTAAAGTTTGTTTATGGCAGGGGACCACCAGATTGGCTTCCTTTTATTGGATGAGAGCACCTTGGTTCTATTTGGGATGGCACGATTCATGCATGAGTGGATGTGCTCATACAGTGCCTTAGTGCAGGATTCAGCAGATGAACTTTCAATTCCCATCTGCATGGGTGTCATGAAGTTTGTCACTTCTGACTTGAGTTGTATGAAGTTAGCTTTGGAGAAGTTTTTTATGGAGGTTTCCTTACTGGGTAGTGGGAGTGGGATCGGGATGTTAAGGGTGATTAGCTTATGGTCAGATCTGACTAATGAGGGGGTGAGCATAGGTGTGGAGCATCGATTTCCCATGTTGGTAATGACCAGGTCTAGAATATTGGACCCCCTGGTGGGACTATGGATTAGTTGATCCAGGGCGTTGGAATTTATGAATTCCAAGAACCGTTGGGCAAAGGTGTTGGTACAGGAGTAGTTTTCCCAGTTAATGGCAGGGTAGTTAAAATCACCCAGTATTAGGGTGTTTGGTTCTATCTTAATATTTTCCAGTATGTTTAGAAAGGTGTAGTGAGAATCTTGGGGTATGCTGGGGGATCTGTAGCAAGCTACAATTTGGATTGCAGTCTTACCTAGTGTTAGTTGCACCTGGAGAATTTCAGACGCATTGTGTTGGGCAACTAGCCTGGTGTTGTGAATATCCTTGGTGAATATTGACACTCCTCCAACTTTAGTGTTTCGGTCCTGGTTTGGTGGCTGAAAAGTGTGGTAAGAGTTGTAGCCTGGTATTGCAGGGGTGCTCTCTGGAGCCTTGAACCAGGTCTCAGTTACTGCACAGATATTGATGTTCTCCATTTTTAGGAGTGCCTCGAGAGAGTGCATTTTGAGGTTTAGACTTCTAGCACTGAGCAGCATTACCTTCAGATTTTGCATGCTTGTACCTGTTACAGTGGTGGTTTTGTCCTTTGAACTTTGCCTAAAAAAGGCACTATAGGGGTTGCAAGAGCCTTAGCCAGTAACCTGAATCCCAGGGGTGACAAGTGCAGACCATCTCTGGCAAAGCATCGTGGTCTGTCAGTCATGTCGTCCCAGGCAGACAGATACTGGATCCCGTTTGAATGACACCAGAAACTTAGCCAATTGTTGAAGTCAATCATTTTGTCCTTATATTGTGGTATCATTCTGGGCGAAGGCAGGATGCTACTCAGGGCTAGGGTCATACCTGCCTGGGCCACATGATCCGAGAGCTCTTCCATGTCTCTTTTCATGTAGTCCAGGGAGGTATGTCTCAAGTCATTCACTCCAACATGGACAATGACAGAGTCATATTTGTACTTGTTGTGGAGTGACTCGAGTGCATGCGTTATGTGGCGGATCCTGGCAACCGACAGGCAGCTGACTGTAATTTTCTCCTTGTTCAACCTAGTGAGAGGGACATCAGTGTGCCGGACTATAGAGTCACATATGACTAAAGTGTTAGGTACATTGTCTTGCCTTAGGGGCTGTTGCTGGGTGGCACACTGGTGTTGTGAACTATGTGACACTTTGGTTGCGATTGGTGTTTGTTTGTGTTTCAGCTTCAGACGTCCTTGTTGCTTGGCCAGGTTACAGTTAAGGGCCTCTGCATATGTGGATTTAGTGTTGCTATGTGTGGGTATTGGTGGTGTGGGTTTAGAAGGGCTATGTGTTGCTTGAGGTGTAGTGTGGGTGTTAACCTTCTCCTCTTCACTGTCTAGCACAGTCTTGGGTGGAGAGAGCTTTGCTTCCATTTTGGCTATGTAAGTGCATCTCTCACAGGTTGTAGTGCTGGGTGGTAGGAGGAGAGGGTTGTCTGTGTACATGAGGCAATTGCTGCATTGCCCCAGTATGCCCAGATTCACCAGGTGGACAGGAGAAATCACCGGAAGCTGACCCTTGGACATGCCTGGTTTGGTGCTTTTTTTTGTTTTTGTAAAGTACAGGAGCTGTTTTCCCTTACCTTAGCAAGGTACTTTGCAATTATAGGCTGTTTAGTGCCTACTATCAATTTATCCTTATTAACAAGGAGAGTTGTGTGCTTGTATCAGTTTAAGGCTTCCTAGTGTTTTCCAGCAGGTATTAGAGAAAGTGCTAGTCACAGGGATGCTTAAAGTTAAAATGAAAAAAAATGCACACTGCAGTGTGCACTAGAGAAGTTAGATGTGAAAGTAGATAACTTCAGTTTTACCTGTTTAAAAAGTTAAGGTTTAGTGGAGAGTTACTATTTTTAAAACAGCAAGATGGATTGAAAGGGGTGGTCACTTTTGTATTCTGGTACTATGGAATACAGTAGGATGGCCAATACATTTAAATTGTTGAAGGGGGGGGATTTCAAAAATGATGATTTTGTGATTACTCACACAAGCCAGTGAAAGTAGAGAGGAAATGAGATATATGGTCAGATTAACATAAGAGGCAGGCAACTAGAAAGACAGTGGTATTTAACAAGACAACTGTGACTGGGTGGGAGGGTGAGGAAAAAAATCTGCCTGACTCAGAAGAGAGAGTTGTGGTCTCTTTTGAAGTTTTAATATGCTGTTAAAGCAGAATGCAAGTAAAACACAAGGTAAATAAAACAAACCACAGTATTCAAAATATAGAAAGGCAATAAATTAATACAAAATACAAAAAATAAAAGCAAACTAACCTTTCCTTCACAGCAAAGTGTAGCAGAGTCTGGATGAGCCTTTCTGGTAAAGCTCTGAAATGTTTTATTTTACCCCTTAAATAGAAGGTTTAGTTCCTAGCTCCACCGCCTCAGTTAACAAATGATTAACCTTAACTCACACTATCTATGAACCTATTAAGTGACCTCTTCTATCTTATGAATGAGTCTTTAATTGATCAGTTCTAATTTCTGCATGACTCAGAAGAGAGAGAGAGCTGTGGTCTATTTTAAAGTTTTAATATGCTGTTAAAGCAGAATGCAGGTAAAACACAAGGTAAAGAAAACAAACCACAGTATTCAAAATATTCTAATTCTAATTCTATTTGTTTCTGTTTAGCCTTTTTTTCAGCCTCCAAACACCGCAGTCTCTCTGCTGATTCTGCTTCCAAATGTTTGGCCTCCACTTCAAGTCTCTTTAACTCCAGATGGATTTTTATGTCCTGTGAGACAAGGTGGAACTGTTCATTTTCTGAGAAGTGTACATCTCCAAGGCCAGTCTGGTTTTTATTTATTTTATTTGCCATTTGTTAACCGGTTTAGTCAAACTGTGCCAATGGCCCTTTTTCAGTGGAGACCCGAGGAAAAAAGCTCCAGAAATACAAAGTTTACATTATATATATATGAATTTAACATTGTACTATAAGAAGGATAAAAAAGGAAAACAATGGATGTGATTAAATAATAATAGCAAATTATAATACAGTAAAGTGTTTAAGTGAAACCAAATATGTGCAAAATACAGTCTGACATCTAAGTTCAAGTATTATGTTCAGACAAGAAATGTAGTGCAAGTGGAATGTTGTATTTACAGCTTGGTTCAACATTTTTGTGCTAAAATTCTTGGTTGACTGGTAATTATACATTGGCAGTAGCAAAATGGGTTCAAAGTGTATGCGTAGCAGAGTTTTAGCGCTATTTTGACTGACTTGTAGTACTAAACTTCCCTGATCATTGATGACGTGTGAGATGTTTAGAGGATACTGTTTAAGACTTTGACAGGCTAAAGGACAAAATATATTTATTAGAATTTCTGACAAGCAGAGGTGTTTGAGTTCATGGTGGATTGTGGCAAGAACAGGTTTTGGAGTTAAGGAGGTGGTTTTTAGTTTCAGATTTGAAACAAGTGGTATTTGTGATGTTGTGTATGTAAGGGGCAAGGATACTCCAGGTGTGGGAGACAGAGTGTTTATACAGGAGTTTGACAATGTTTTTGTTAGGTTTGTAGATGTCTAGTAGGGTCTGGTCTGAGCTACGGAGAGGGCGAACTGGAGTGCAGCGGGATACTAATGAAGAGAGTGAGGGGTAGAAGAGAGTGAGGGGTAGGCCAAGGGTTCATTTAGCAGGGAGTGTATGAATTTTAGCTGTGAGAGATCTAGTAGTTGAGGGAATTCAAGCCATTGGAGTTGGTTTAGGGCAAGGCAATGAGATTTGTAAGGTAGGTTACTGGCGAATCTAGCTATGCTGTTGTAGGCCTGTTTAAGTTTGGATAAGAGTGATGACTGTAGATGGATAAGGATAGAAGAGGCATAGAGAAGGGAACAGAGGAGAAAGGCTTGAGCAAGAGAAACTCTGGATTTGGGAGCTAGGAATTTTTTATTTCTGTAGAGAAGGCCTTGTTTTTGGTTAGTTTTTTTTTTTTTTTATACAGTGTTCTATATGGATGTCGAATTTTAGCTGGTCATCAATTATAGTTCCTAATAATTTGGTGTTGGGATCGGCTGTGATTGGAGTTTTATTGAGTGAGAGACTGGTAAAAGTGGATTTGTGGTGAGAGAGGGATTTTGGTAGGAAAAGAAGGACCTTAGTCTTTTTGGGGTTAAGTATACATTAGTGCTCAGTTAGCCATTTTTCTACAGAAGTGAAACTATGTTGTGTAATGGAAAGGAGGTTGCGGATGTTGTTAGAGGTAGAGATGACAGTGGAACCATTTTGCATTTTGTATGAGGGAGGAAGATGTGCAGGAGGACTATAAGTCATTAGTGAAGATGCAAAAAGTAGAGGGCCCAGCTTTGGTTAGGTCAAGAAAGAGACAGGATACTAGTTGATTGTTACCCATGGCTTCATCAACAGTATGTGTGAAAGAGAGTAGGGCAGCTGAGGTACTATGATTAGGTCTGAAGCCATGCTGTGTGGAGGTTAGGAGATTACCATTGATTAGGTATTTAAGAAGTTGGTTATGTATACATTTTTCCAGAAGTTTGGAGTGGGCATTGAATTGAGATAGGTCTGTAGTTGTAAGGGTCTGTGGAGTTGCCTCCTTTGTGCAGTGGTATGGTGTAAGAAGATTTCCAGCAATCTGGGACAGTGGATTCTTGAATGGATCAGTTAATTAAGATTGAGACAGGATAGGCTATGGAGTGGGCAGGGGCGGCTCGTGGCATAGGGCTGCCGGACTGCAGCCCCCTCAAAAAGAAAAAAAGAAAGAAAAAGAAATGAAAAATAAAAAAAGTTTATTTTTCTTTGTGTGTATGGTGCTTGTGCTTTACTGGAGTGTGTGTGTGTGTGTGTGTGAAAATGCCCCAGGTGCTTATGGTGGTGTGGTAGGGAATGCCTCAGGCTTGAACCCTGTACCCTGTATGCAGGTGTTAAAGACTTGAGTTCCCTACCCACCACCATTTGTAAAAAAATTTCAGATTTTTACCTCATATTTGATCTGATCTGTTCCTCATAATATCTGTGGTTTGTAAATGTTGCAATGCTTGATATTTGATGGTGTAGTAGTAGCATTGTTGCCTCACAGCTGCAGGTTCTTGGGTTTGATTCTTGGCTGGGGTTCCTTCTTTGTGGGGTCTGTATCTTCTCTCTGTGTTTGTGTGGGTTTGCTTTTGTGCCCTCCCATGTTACAAAGACATGTCTGCATTATTTCTTCCTGGGCCTCCGCTGAAAATTTGTTTATTTGTTCCAAGTCAGACTGTCCTGATTAAAAATGTTAAATAAAATTGATAGGCATTTGAATTTCAGACTTAAGGGTTTCTGAATGTTTAATTCCCTGCGTATTTGATGGTGCAGTGGTAGTATTGTTGCCTCACAGCTATAGGTTTTCTGGTTTGATTCTTGGTTGGGGTGGCTTCTGTGTGGAGTCTGCATCTCCTGCCTGTGTTTGTGTGGATTTGCTCTGGTGCCCTGCCATTTTACAAAGATGTGTCTGCAGTTTTAATCCCTCGCCTCTGCTGAAAATTGTTTTTGTTCTGTCCGCAGTAAATTTGACAGGCATTTGAATTTCAGACTTCAGGTTTCTGAATGTTTAATTCCTTGCAGATTTGATGGTGCAGTGGTAGTATTGTTGCCTCACAGCTATAGGTTTTCTGGTTTGATTCTTGGTTGGGGTGGCTTCTGTGTGGAGTCTGCATCTCCTGCCTGTGTTTGTGTGGATTTGCTCTGGTGCCCTGCCATTTTACAAAGATGTGTCTGCAGTTTTAATCCCTGCGTCTCTGCTGAAAATTGTTTTGTTCTGTCCGCAGTAAATTTGACAGGCATTTGAATTTCAGACTTCAGGTTTCTGAATGTTTAATTCCTTGCAGATTTGATGGTGCGGTGGTAGTATTGTTGCCTCACAGCTATAGGTTTTCTGGTTTGATTCTTGGTTGGGGTGGCTTCTGTTTGGAGTCTACATCTCCTGCCTGTGTTTGTGTGGATTTGCTCTGGTGCCCTGCCATTTTACAAAGATGTGTCTGCAGTTTTAATCCCTGCGTCTCTGCTGAAAATTGTTTTTGTTCTGTCCGCAGTAAATTTGACAGGCATTTGAATTTCAGACTTCAGGTTTCTGAATGTTTAATTCCTTGCAGATTTGATGGTGCAGTGGTAGTATTGTTGCCTCACAGCTATAGGTTTTCTGGTTTGATTCTTGGTTGGGGTGGCTTCTGTGTGGAATCTGCATCTCCTGCCTGTGTTTGTGTGGATTTGCTCTGGTGCCCTGCCATTTTACAAAGATGTGTCTGCAGTTTTAATCCCTGCGTCTCTGCTGAAAATTGTTTTTGTTCTGTCCGCAGTAAATTTGACAGGCATTTGAATTTCAGACTTCAGGTTTCTGAATGTTTAATTCCTTGCAGATTTGATGGTGCGGTGGTAGTATTGTTGCCTCACAGCTATAGGTTTTCTGGTTTGATTCTTGGTTGGGGTGGCTTCTGTTTGGAGTCTACATCTCCTGCCTGTGTTTGTGTGGATTTGCTCTGGTGCCCTGCCATTTTACAAAGATGTGTCTGCAGTTTTAATCCCTCCGTCTCTGCTGAAAATTGTTTTTGTTCTGTCCGCAGTAAAATTGACAGGCATTTGAATTTCAGACTTCAGGTTTCTGAATGTTTAATTCCTTGTATAATTGATGGTGCAGTGATAGTATTGTTACCTCACAACTATAGGTTTTCTGGTTTGATTCTTGGTTGGGGTGGCTTCTGTCTGCATCTCCTCCCTGTATTTGTGTGGATTTGCGCTGGTGCCCTGCCATTTTGCAAAGACGTGTCTGCAGTATTAATCCCTGCATCTCTGCTGAAAATTGTTTTGTTCTGTCCGCAGTAAAATTGACAGGCATTTGAATTTCAGACTTCAGGTTTCTGAATGTTTGATTCCTTGCAGATTTGATGGTGCAGTGGTAGTATTGTTGCCTCACAGCTATAGGTTTTCTGGTTTGATTCTTGGTTGGGGTGGCTTCTGTGTGGAGTCTGCATCTCCTCCATGTGTTTGTGTGGATTTGCTCTGGTGCCCTGCCATTTTACAAAGACGTGTCTGCAGTTTTAATCCCTGCTGAAAATTGGTTTTGTTCTGTCCGCAGTAAAATTGACAGGCATTTGAATTTCAGACTTCAGGTTTCTGAATGTTTAATTCCTTGCATAATTGATGGTGCGGTGGTAGTATTGTTGCCTCACAGCTATAGGTTTTCTGGTTTGATTCTTGGTTGGGGTGGCTTCTGTTTGGAGTCTGCATCTCCTGCCTGTGTTTGTGTGGATTTGCTCTGATGCCCTGCCATTTTACAAAGACGTGTCTGCAGTATTAATCCCTGTGTCTCTGCTGAAAATTGTTTTGTTCTGTCCGCAGTAGAATTGACCGGCATTTGAATTTCAAACTTCATGTTCTTCAGAATACATAGTAGCACAACCTTTTTCTAGCAATTTTCTAAGTTTATAAGATGAATATTTTAAATTTGTCCCTATTTTTGGGACTGTATTCCCCATTATTGGCTTCGTCCAGGTTTTTGTGCTAAGGTTGACAGCTATGGCAAGAACTGAATTCACTGAATATGGACTGTAGAATTGTGCATATTTACTGATAAAGGTGCACTGTAGAATTGTGCATATTTACTGATAATGGTGGACTGTAGAATTGTGCATATTTACTAATAATGGTGGACTGTGGAATTGTGCATATTTACTAATAATGGTGGACTGTAGAATTGTGTATATTTACTAATAATGGTGGACTGTGGAAGTCTGAGTAGACTTTTTATGATAAATGTTCTCAACTGGGCAGTTTTGCCATTATGGGTGCATATGTTTTGTTTCATTGCTTACTGGAAAAATGTTCAAAACAAATTTAAAACACCCTCTAACAAGTGTACTGTATTGTACAAGGAATATAATTTTTAGTACAATGAGGAAGGTGTATCAAAGAGCACATGTATGTTTCATATGCAAGGGGCCTATGATTCGAAAACAGCCCAAAATTAATCTTTATCTGCCACTGGCAAAATGTATTTTCTTTGAATGTGGGTTTCAATGCTGTTTCAATGAATGTGAGTTTCAAGGGCAGAGAAGTTTTAATGCTAAGTTTTCATTGTGAGACTGCATTGCTTTGTTTAACAGATTACTTAATGTTTGTGCTGTAAAATACAAAATAAAACTTTCAAATGAAGTCCAATCATTGAAGTAAAGCAGTATGCACATTAGTGTTTATGGTAAATGGAGTGAAATAGCCAAGTAATGGTTAATTGGAATGGCTGCAGAGGCTCCAGTTCAACCATTATTTTGTCAGGGGAAGGGCAGCAAACTCAGACAGGCCCAGCTGAACTATACCTCCCAACTGTCCAGATTTTCAAAGAATGAATAGATTTTTGCTTCTTATTTTTGGTTTGTTGTTCATAAAATTTGTAGTTTTAATTCCTAAATGATTTGCCAGAAGTCACTAAATAATAAGTTTCAGACTTCATAACCTTCATAAAATGCATGTTAAAGTAAGAGCCGTTCTATCAACTGTCTCAATTTATACAAGAGCAATTTTTAGTACTGTTTATATGTGCCCCAATATATTTGGCCTTGTTCAGATTTACTGCATTAACAGGTTGAGAGGTACATGCAAATAAATTGCTTTATAGAATTAGGCATAGCCAACCTCTCAACTGTCCCCAATTTTTGGCTCAAAATGTTGCTCTTCCCCCTAATAATCCCTCCGCAAAATAGCAATTTTGGAAGAAAACATGGAGGGTTTACATTTAAGAAATAACTGTAATAATCAAAGTTATAGATTACTTGAAATGCATGTAGATTCTTTTATTTTGTCAGCTGCTCAAGGTAGCAGTACTAATATTAAAGTGTCCCTTCTTTGACAGGTAGAAGCTGTATTGTGTGTCTATTTTATATTTTTGCATCACATTTTGGTCCATTTTTCATAAAATTGTGTTTTTGGCAAATTAGTGACAAATCACTAAAGACTGAAGTTAGAAAATGACAGACATTTGAGTTTCAGATTTTATACCCTTCAGAAAATTCATACTAATGCAAGACCTATTCTATTATCTTTCTAAGTTTATTAGAGCAATATTTAAAAATTGTCCTTCTTGTTGTGCCTTTGTCCCACTTCTGTGTATGGCTTTGTCCAGATTTCTTGCTCTTGAAGTGAAGTTGAGAGGTATGACAAATGTGTCAGGGCCATCACAGTCAGCCAGAGAGATTTCAAATTGTGACATGCTTGTTGCACCCCACTCCCCATGTAGTGACTCTGGATGTGTCCAAGCAAGGCAAGGAGTAGTTGTATCTACCTTGGATGGGGAGGACACACTGCATAAGTACTACAGTGGCTTTTCATCTGTCCTTGATTTTGCAGAATGGTCTGGTTTCTGTCATATTTTTGTACTGTTGATTTATGCTTATTACTCAAAGTGCCTGTTGCTCTGTGTTTAAGTAGCAATGCTTTAATGACCATAAGGTAAGCTTGTCTGACATCGTAAGATGCAAGTAAGCTTTAATAAGCATACTGTTAAAGAATTGCCAACATTGAAAGCCTTTCTGTTGTTGCCATGCAGAGAATACTTGACTAGATAATGTATAAGCCTTGGGTATTAAAGGACAGGATTCCATTATTTTAAAAAGCTCATTACACTTGTTGGAGACTTCCAGTCATCTCTACAGGCTTTACCCGTAAACTAAACAGAATGCCAATCATGTGTGGTCCATAACCTGTACAGTAATCCTTTAAGCAATGTATCTTGAGCTTGTTTCTTGTTTGCTTTTCATTTATTACTTTTATCATGTTTTCCCCATGAAACGTTGTCAGGCAGCAGGTCTATTTTGGATAAGAAACATTTTTACAAGTGGGGGCATCACATAGATTTCTACTTTCAGCATGTTGCTTGGTACTTTAATAAAGCTGAATATATTATAATTAGAACTGCAGTGCAAGGAGAAGTAGTTTGAGTTGAGTGCTTCTGGTTTTTCTTATACTTGATTTTGACTGGCATTCCAGTAATGTATTTAAAAAGTAATTTATTTGTTCATGCCTCACAACCTTTTGTTTCCATCTAGATATTAAGTAAGCTGTCATGCAGCCAATGCATTGAAATATTTGTATTCTTCTACACTTATTTTTGTCTTGATTGGACTTTCATAATGATGGTTTGCCACCCAGGGCAGCGTATTTAATTAAAGTTAGTTTTTTTGTGGTTTTGTGCATAGCTCCTCCCCTTTATGGTTGACCACACCCCTTCCCTTTGACCCCGCCCATTCAGCATCTCCTGCAGCCCCCCTGTGATTTGAAGTCACCAGCCGCCACTGGGAGTGGGTAGTGAGTTTTAGTAAGTGGGGTGGAAGGGTGTCAGTAGAAGGAGAGCAGGGTTTTAGTTTAAGAAGAAGGGATTTTATGTAGGTGGTGAGAACAGGTTTAAGAGAAAAAGGGGTGTTTGTGTTTGTTTCTAGTGGGGGAAGAGAGTGGTTGTCAGGTTTATACATTTGGGTGAGTTTTTGAATAGACTCAATGAAGTGAGTATTGAGAAAGGAGGCAGTTTCCATAGGAAAATTATTTGGGAAGGGGTTGGGGGTGGTAGGATTTCCTGGGTACAGTATTTTGCTGATGGCATACCAGAATTTTTTGGGGTTGGCGTTTTGGGTAAATTGGGCATTATAGTAGTATCCTTTCTTGTATTTATTGATTTGTTTCTATGAGAGGTTACGGACTTCTTTATACTTTTGGAACAACATTATGGATTTTGTTTGAAACCATTCCTTCCAAGTCTTCTCCCTGATTTTCATGACAGAGAGCGTATCTTTAGAGAGCCAAGGAGAGTAGGTATTTTTGACCCTAAGTTTCCTTAAAGGGGCTAAGGAGTTTAGGATGTCTAGAAATGTGCTGTTGAAATGTATAACTGCATTGTTGAGAGGAAGGTATTTAAGAATAGACCAGTTAGTAGAAGCTAACCTGTCATTAAAAGTGTTGGCATTAAAGGAGGAGAGGTTTTGACATTCTTTATAGAGGTGGGACCTGAGTATTTGGGGTGAGTATCTGAGAACTTTGGCTGGGAGGTGGTCACTTAGGGAGTCAGGTAGGGTGCTGGGCTTTTGATATACGGTAGGGTCAGAGGTGAGAATCCAGTCTAATGTGAAGCTATTTGCATTTTTTGTGTTGTAACAAGTAGGGGTAGTTATGCTTTGATGGAAGCCATGGAAGTTTATGTGAGTTGAGGAGGAGAGGGTGTTCATCTTTTGCCAATCAATATTTACATCACTGAGAAGGATGTACTCATAGGTAATGTTTCGGGAGATCCAGGATAGGATGGATTCTAGTATGGGAATATTGTTACCGGGTGGTATGTGTATGGTTGCTATGGCAAATTTTTTCAACAGATTGAGGTGGCAGTTAACTATGAGAAGCTCAGCTGGATGAAAGTCAGACAAAGAGGTAGCTAAGGGGGAGAGTGTCAGGTGGTCTCTGTATAAAATTGCAACACCACCACCTTTTTTGTTAGTTCTGTCAAGACGATATAAGTTATAGTGTGCAGGAAGTATTTCAGTGTTTGAGATGTGTGGTTTTAACCAGGTTTTGGATAATGTTAGGATATCAGGGGAGTAATGGAAGATCCAGGCATGCAGTTCAGTGACTTTATTTGGTAGGCTTTCAATGCTAATGGCATAGATGGTGATTTGTTTTGTTGGAAAGGTGTTACTTGTGGATGGTGGGGATGGCACAGGGTTGGGGTGAATGTCCCCATCTAAAGGTAGTGGTGTAGGGGGTGTGGTACGATTAGTAGAATAAGGGAACTGTAAGGATAGAGTTTTGGCTTATATAGTTGAGAAGGGGAGGAAGCGAAAAGGGAGGGTGAGATTAGGAAAGGTAGTGAGCGTTCTCTGTGGAGGACAGGAGCAGTATGAGAATATGAGTTTCACTGACTTCATTCAGATTTGCATGATAGGTCGTGAGAGTTGAGATGTATAGTAGTAGAATATCTATGAGGTAGAGGGGGGTGAAAAGTGTGTGAGGGACATGGGCACTGGAGAGTGTGGAGTAAGTATTTCTGGTGAGTTGAGCTATTAGAAGTGGAGCTTGATCAGAAAGTAAAGTGGTGGGAATGAGGTAGTGAATTATAAAGGGAAGAGGTTGTATGTTGTAGGTAGATTAGAAGTAAGGGGACTGTTGTTATGTTAGGGGGATTGGAGTAATGTGTTTCTGGAGTGACTGGAGAAGTGGGTGGAGAAGTATAGGATTGGATAATTAGAAAAAATGTGGGAGGGGCTGGAAGTAAGGAAGTAGAAGTGGGTGGAGAGGGCTAGGATTGGATAATTGGTTGGAAATAA
Source organism: Protopterus annectens (assembly GCF_019279795.1). Taxonomy (NCBI): domain Eukaryota; kingdom Metazoa; phylum Chordata; order Ceratodontiformes; family Protopteridae; genus Protopterus; species Protopterus annectens. The sequence continues at coordinate 1,521,392,892 of NC_056726.1, read as the reverse complement.
GGAGTGTTAGGTATAAGAGTAATGTGAATGGGGGTGGGTGGCAATGGGGGGTAGGGTTGGGTAGTGGAGTGAGCCCGAGCAAAGCAATAGCGAATGGATGGGTTGAACCCAAGATGATGACAAAGCCCATGAAAGAGACAATCTGTAAGATATGTAAGTTGTGCAATACCAGTAGAGCGCACAAAACAGGTTACCCATTTGTAACAGTGATATATAAAAAAATAAAAGCAGGGTCAGAGAAGAGATTACTAGGTGGGGGAGGTAGAGGGGGAATGACCAGGTAAGGAATATAATCAAATGGTAAAGGTTTCTGGCCTTAGAGAATCTGGCAGCTAAATGCTGGCTCTGTGAGCATTACAGAGAAAAAGGAAGGAGAGATGTCTGGTTCGGCAGTGTGTGGCAAGCCAGCATATATAACAATATATTCTGTATCATGCAGTATACAGGGGGGCATGGGAAATGTACAAATATACTTGTCAGTGTGCTCTTTCTTTGATAGGCAGGGGACGCTTACTTTTTGTAGGGTGCCGGAATGTGAGTCACACTGTTGTTAAGGAAGAAAAGGTTCAGTTTCAGCTTTTCTGCAAGGGGTGTTGCACTAGAAAAAAAGAGACAGAGATGTGTAGGGGGATTGTTAACAGGGTTTGCTTCAGGATGTTTCATAGAGACATAAAATGCTGGCATAGACAGAGAGGATACAACTGCCTAGTACAGTACATCCAAAATGAGAGGTATAGACAGAGAGGTACAACAGCCTAGTACAGTACATCCAATATGAGAGGTATAGACAGAGAGGTACAACAGCCTAGTACAATACATCCAAAATGAGAGGTATAGACAGAGAGGTACAACAGCCTAGTACAGTACATCCAAAATGAGAGGTATAGACAGAGAGGTACAACAGCCTAGTACAGTACATCCAATATGAGAGGTATAGACAGAGAGGTACAACAGCCTAGTACAGTACATCCAAAATGAGAGGTATAGACAGAGAGGTACAACAGCCTAGTACAGTACATCCCATATGAGAGGTATAGACAGAGAGGTACAACAGCCTAGTACAGTACATCCAATATGAGAGGTATAGACAGAGATGTACAACAGCCTAGTACAGTACATCCAATATGAGAGGTATAGACAGAGAGGTACAACAGCCTAGTACAGTTCATCCAAAATGAGAGGTATAGACAGAGAGGTACAACAGCCTAGTACAGTACATCCAATATGAGAGGTATAGACAGAGAGGTACAACAGCCTAGTACAGTACATCCAAAATGAGAGGTATAGACAGGGAGGTACAACAGCCTAGTACAGTACATCCCATATGAGAGGTATAGACAGAGAGGTACAACAGCCTAGTACAGTACATCCAATATGAGAGGTATAGACAGAGAGGTACAACAGCCTAGTACAGTACATCCAAAATGAGAGGTATAGACAGGGAGGTACAACAGCCTAGTACAGTACATCCCATATGAGAGGTATAGACAGAGAGGTACAACAGCCTAGTACAGTACATCCAAAATGAGAGGTATAGACAGGGAGGTACAACAGCCTAGTACAGTACATCCCATATGAGAGGTATAGACAGAGGATACAACAGCCTATTACAGTACATCCAATATGAGAGGTATAGACAGAGAGGATACAACAGCCTAGTACAGTACATCCAATATGAGAGGTATAGACAGAGGGGATACAACAGCCTAGTACAGTACATCCAGTATGAGAGGTATAGACAGAGGGGATACAACAGCCTAGTACAGTACATCCCACATGAGAGGTATAGACAGAGGGGATACAACAGCCTAGTACAGTACATCCAATATGAGAGGTATAGACAGAGGGGATACAACAGCCTAGTACAGTACATCCAGTATGAGAGGTATAGACAGAGAGGTACAACAGCCTAGTACAGTACATCCCACATGAGAGGTATAGACAGAGGGGATACAACAGCCTAGTACAGTACATTCCACATGAGAGGTATAGACAGAGGGGATACAACAGCCTAGTACAGTACATCCAATATGAGAGGTATAGACAGAGGGGATACAACAGCCTAGTACAGTACATCCCACATGAGAGGTATAGACAGAGGGGATACAACAGCCTAGTACAGTACATCCCATATGAGAGGTATAGACAGAGGGGATACAACAGCCTAGTACAGTACATCCAATATGAGAGGTATAGACAGAGGGGATACAACAGCCTAGTACAGTACATCCAATATGAGAGGTATAGACAGAGAGGATACAACAGCCTAGTACAGTACATCCAATATGAGAGGTATAGACAGAGAGGTACAACAGCCTAGTACAGTACATCCAATATGAGAGGTATAGACAGAGGGGATACAACAGCCTAGTACAGTACATCCAGTATGAGAGGTATAGACAGAGGGGATACAACAGCCTAGTACAGTACATCCAGTATGAGAGGTATAGACAGAGGGGATACAACAGCCTAGTACAGTACATCCAGTATGAGAGGTATAGACAGAGGGGATACAACAGCCTAGTACAGTACATCCAGTATGAGAGGTATAGACAGAGGGGATACAACAGCCTAGTACAGTACATCCAATATGAGAGGTATAGACAGAGGGTACAACAGCCTAGTACAGTACATCCAGTATGAGATAACTAGGACGCACTAGGTACAGTACGATAATGTCTGCTGCTGTTACTCTATGAGATTTCTAACAGATGTTCTTCACAACTATTCCTTGTGCTTAGGGAAATCACAATTATGCTATAGGTATCATGTACTATTAATATGGGAAGGAACAATAGTTGAAATTGCAAACACTGCTAGCACATTTTTTAAATGTAAGGCAACATCATATCAGGAACACTGCTCAAAAAACGTGGAATGCTACATAAATAAACCCTGGGTATTTTAGCTGGTGCACATGGTAAACAGAAAGAAAAAAATGTGGAAGCAGCACACAGTTGCACCCAATCAATACTGTTACAATGATGCTGGTAAAAAAATAGCAATGAGAAAATGCTACCCAAATATGTACTATTGATTCTGCATCGGTACAGTGATAAACAGTATCCAAGGTGGGAAAAAGCAATGAAGTGGGTGGTTGGACATGCATGTGTGAGGTTAGACAGGTAAAATAGAAAATATATATCTCAGTGCATTTCTAAAGTGAAACAATCACATCTACATGGGAAAAAAACAATGGAGTGGGTGTCCTCCTGGTTGCTGGTTTGTGATGCATCTGTGACTAAGGCTGCAATAATTTCTGCTTTAGTCATGTTGTCATGCACCAGTCCTTTTGCTTGGCACATCTCAGCCAACTGGCTTCTTCTCAGCTTGTCATACTCTGCTACTGACATCCTTGCCTGCTCTCCCTCACTAACTTAACTAACAAAAAATAAATAAATAAAACTATTGTGATATAAAACTCTGAATGTCCACTGTGTGACTGCTTGAGTGTACCTTCTTTAGTGGCCACTGTTTACAGGCTACAGGAGGCAATATCCACACTAGTGAATATTAATATGTGATATAGTAATCTCACCTCTACCCACCAATAATGTGACGCTGCACCACTGAACCAGTGATTAAGAAGTCTCAAGCAACAGTGGGAGACGTACACTGGGAGGATGACAGGTACACACACAGACACAATATTTTCAGATGCAGCTCTCTACATCAAGTACAATTTCCCTTAAGAGCATACATACACCACAGTCAGTCCAGGGATGGTTTCTCTCTCTTTCCCCATATCCCCAATAAGTCTCCCCATTGGCACAGTTATAGAGTTGAGATCTCAGCTGAGTGGCCAAACCAAGACCTCCAGCACCTTACACACACACACACACACACACACACACACACACACACACACACACACACACACACACTAACACATGGGAAAGGCTAGCACAGGTTTACTAGCTATGCCCCTCTTGCCCAGACTATAAAGTAAGTAATGACTGCCACCAGACCTCTTCTGCCAGCTACCTTAAGCATCTTCCAAGGGTACCTAATATACTGAGTAAACTTAATATTAATACAAATGGTAGTTTGACCAAGAACAAGGCTGTTAGGAGTGGCCCACACAGTGTCACCAAATAAATATGCAAGTACTCTCAAAACTTCAATGTCTCTACAAAGATCCATCGCAATGAAAGGTTTAAATATATTTAATAATAAATAATAAAACAATGAGAAAATACTAAGTATATATTCACAGTGACATCAGAGTTCAAAACCACATGAAATATTTAAAACAACATTGCAGGACCGTCTCAAACAAATAAAGAAAAATAATATCTAAACTAAGTTTCACTATATTCCTGACTGAATCTAAAAGAGTTATACTGTTCCCTAGTGACTTACTAATAGAGCAAGGCAGATGATGTGGTGAATGGTTCTTGTTGTCAGGTCCAAGACAGAGTACAGAATGTTCTGTATCCCTAAGAGACTTATCAAAATAATATCTAAAATATTACTACTAGGATAGGTTGCAGAATGACATAATTTCTGGTCATCTGACTTGTACTTCTCATGTGAACCCCCATTGATGGCAGGTGTCAGTATTTAGCATCTACCTGTATAATACACACACAAGGGCTTTTGCTCAGATCTTTGGCAGGTGCTGGAAGTCATAAAACAATTGCATTCCTTCATGCTTCCAGAGTAGCAATTAGTTCACCCCAAAGACAGCACAGAAAACTTCCTAGTACAGACTTTGTGTTTCTGGCTGCATTGAAACCTATGAGACAGCATATATATGGCTTAGCCTATAAAGGGATTTAATTTCAGATATTTTCGTAAAGTTTGCTGGACTGAGATTAACCTCCTGTATTCCAGTTTTCACTGTTAATACATATACATTTAAACAGTTTTATTTTATTTATTTTATTTTACATTTGTTGACCGGGCTAGTCTAACTGGAATAAAATCCATTTTCAGTAGAGGCCCGGGGAGAATAGCTCCAGCACAGAAAATTTTATACAGTAAAAAATAATAAGTTCAAAGCAGAATAACAGTAGTAAAATAGCTCTAAACAGTTACAGCCATTCACATACACAATATATGACTGTAATAAATTGTTTCAAATTCAAAGAATTATAATAATAATTAAAAAGGGTCAAGCAGAATACAGACATACTGATTAGGTTCAGTTGATATTACAAGGATACCTAGGTTGTGCTGAGGTGATATGCAATGCAATAGAAATAAAAACAAATTAGTAGTTTTCAATTGGTAGCAGGATAACAGAAAGTATATACTGTTGATAAATTATAGAAATGTATCATATGATATAGTGAGATAAAGGTATCTAAGAGGCAGCAAGAGTATGTAAATTGGTGGAATATATTCTTGCTAGGAGCAGAGAAGATATTTAGTCAGGGTTAGTACAAGGGCAAAGCCAGTGAGAACTGAGAAATTGTTTTATTCTTAGTTTAAAGAGTCTTGTGGAGGTCAGAGATAGGAGTTCAGAGGGAAGTTTGTTCCAGTGTTTGCCTATGGAGTTAGAGAACAGAGAATCTCCAGCTGAGTTGTTGGATTTGTTGATAGTAATAAGTGGCTTATTGGAGGAGCGTAGGTTCTTGAGATTGTTATACGGGGTGATGAGGGTAGTCAGTATAGGTGTATAGGTGGGGTAGTACAAGCTCTTATGGATAATAGTGAGTTGTTGAGATAGTATCTGGTTTTGAAACTCAAGCCATCCTAGTTGTTTTAGGTTGTTGCAGTGATGTGTACGAAAAGGAGATCCTGTGGCAAATCTAGCAATGGAGTGATAGGCAGTAGCACGTTTGTTCAGGTTATGTTTTGTGAGATTGGTGTATATGGGTGAGGCATAGAGTAAGGTAGTGATTAAATGAGTTCTAGCTATAGCGATTTTGGTTGTGGGAGTGAGGAAGGGTTTGATTCTGTAAAGGGATCCCAGTTTATTATTTACTGTTTTTATAGTGATGTTAGTATGAGTGTCAAAGTTTAGATTATTATCTATAGTAATTCCAAGAAGTTTGGTGGTTACGTCAGGAGATATGAGAGTCCCATTGTTGAATGTAAGAGTAAAGTGAAGAGGGGCAGATCTACGAGTAGGAGTAAAAAGTAGGAGTTTGTTTTTTTTTGGGTTAAGAAAAATGCAACGGTTTAAAAACCATTTTCCACTGTGTTAAATGCATTTTGTGTAAGTGATTGTAGCTTGGCAGGGGTATTAGCTGAGCAAATAATAGTGGAGTCGTCTGCATATTGAATGCAGGTAGCATGTGGGATTGCTAGGTGGAGGTCATTAATGAAAATGGAAAATAACAGTGGGCCTAAAATGGAGCCCTGGGGGACACCAAGGGAAATAGGGAGGTGAGAGGATAGGTTACTTTCCCATAGTACTGCTTGTTGTCTATTGTCTAAGTAGGATTTAAACCATTGTAATGCTAGAAAATCAAGAGAAAGAGATTTAAGTATTTCAATGAGGAGCTGGTGATTAACCATATCAAAAGCCTTAGATAAATCAATGAAGACAGAGGAGGAAAGGGTGTTGTTATTACCGTTAGAATTTATACAGTCTGTGAAGGAGAGGAGGGCTGTGGTGGTGCTGTGTGGTTAGGTCTAAATCCATGTTGACAGTTGGCAAGTAAGTTATTATCAATTAGATGGGTGAGTACTTGCTTATGGACACATTTTTCCATTATTTTTGCTAGTGGAGAGAGTAAGGCTATTGGTCTATAGTTTGAGATGTCGATAGAGTTACCACCTTTATGAAGGGGGATGATGTGTGAGATTTTCCAGATAGATGGGATATTTCCTTTGGATACAGTTACAATAGTGCATGTATATTTCTCTTCTCTCCAGTAGGCACACTATGGGCACAGTTCAGACTCAAATACTTTACAAATACCTTTTCAAAACACAGGTCTGTACAAATCAGTTTGACATACACATGACATGCAGTTCTAATACATTTGTAAAACAAGCATCTTGTATAAATCATGTTGATATTCACAAATGATATCTGATTATTTGCAAAATTCCATTTAGCTGTGCTGGCAATACTTCCTTTTGTCACACTTTGAATATGCAAATACTTGGTGTACAAAAACAGTGTAACATTAAATGCAAAACTGTGAAAATAGCATCCAGCAAAAAAGCTGGTCTCACCTCATATGTTATAAATGGTACTTCTCTTCAGATAAAGATGGTCATAAGAAAGCTGAGTATTTATGTCGACATTTTTCTCTCATTCAATCATCATGTTTCTACCACAGACAGGAAATCCTTCTTTATCTGGTCCAGTTAATTATCAAGAGAATATCTTCAAAATCCCTTGTATTCTTCCCTTATCAGACCCTGCTCTGAATACAACACCCTTTTTGTATGTATACATACACATCATTCAACTAAAAAGACTCCAAAGATTTCTAACCAAGGAAAATGAAAGATTTTGAATCCTATAACAGTCATGAATGGTTAACACGACTCCCCTTTTGCTTAACATCCCACCGGCTACTCTGTGTGATATACGTCTACCCTTCTGAGTCTTGAAAGTCATAATCCTATCTGACCCTGATGTCTTTGCAAAACCAGTGCCTCTACAAACATCTGCACTAGAGACCTACTTCTACACCAAAACATTAACAAGACTCATTGGAGGGATAAGTTCCTACACGGGTCATTTCCAGCCCATGGAATATTTGCCACTACGGGTCAAACAAAGTACTACTTTGGCTACTTTTAAGGCTAGTTTTGATGACTGGATGGGTAGAAACAAATTTACAGCAGGCTTGTTATTTAAGGCCCTGCTTAACACAGGGAGATAATCAGTACCAAAAGCATGATACAGGTGTCTAATTAAAGGGATATATGGCTAGGCATCATATGGCTCCCATGATTGCTTTACAAGTGTTATTTCTGTGTTTCTATGTTCCTGTGAAAAGGATACTCTTGTCTGCTGCTGTTTCTGAAGGGATTTCCCCTTATTCTGCTTCAGTCTCACTTTCTGCCTCTGTTATTAGAGAAATACTTGATTTCCTAGTTATCTGTTCTTTCTGTGATCACCTTGCTGTCAGTAAGTAACTAGGTCACAAATTTCTACCTCATTACAGTATGTACAGACAAGCTGACCCAGAAGAGAAAATAACTTTACATGTCCTATTCTCTGGCAATACATATTTGGGCAAAAAGTATTTTCTAAAACAAAAATAACATTTTCTTTTTTTGCCAGATATACTTTAACATACCCCAATTCTCTCCCACACAATGATATTGTCTTTATGCCATTGGGTGTGAGCCTAATTCATTAATATCAGCCCACAGTTCATAGGCCAAACAAGCATTTAAAGTGCATTGTGTTTAATAAAAAGGGTGGTATTCCCATAGCTCTAAACTTTCCATCTCCAAAATGTTGAGTATTACCCTTTGTAATATGAAACAAAAGGATAAAATGTGAAACATGTCAGACTGACAACACAGCTATCGAGAATTTTGTAAATAATTATATGTATTAGAACTGTATATTATGTGTATATTAAAGTGCTGGTACAAAAGTATGTGTTGAACAGGGTTTGTACAATACTGAGATTCAAGGATATATCCACAGTGTACCCTACTGGAACATAAAACATTAACTTGCAAAACTTAAGAACAGTCAAGGTTAAGTGACTTAATAACAGGGCCATAAACAAGACATGTTATCTCTCAGTTTCAATGCAGAAGCAGACACAATGTCTAGAGCTAAAAGTTTTTTTGTATTGTCTTGAAAGAGAAGTAATTACTAGGTTTAAAATGTAAATGTGTTTTATTGTTTTACAACTTCCAAGTTCTTCAAACATCTGAGAGATATGTATTTTTCACACAGAGATGGTAATTTCTGTTAGTTTCTGACAAAAGGGGTTTAGCTTTGGAACTTTTGTCAGGTGACAAAAAGTGAGGTCATCCAAGCTAACCCAGCAGTAATACTCTCTTAGTGAGAGACTGGGCATTTTGTATTTGTCTTGGACCTAGCAAGAACATCCACTCATCATCATCACATTCTGCACTTGCCTTGCTGTAAGTTTTTTAGGACTTAGTGACACTTCTAGATATAGTTAGGAGTATAGTAAAGATTAGTTTTGATATTTTCTGTATTTATTTGAGACTGTCTTGCAATGCTGTTTTAAATACTTCCTGTGATTTTGAACTCAGAAGTTACTGTGTTGATTTACTGAGTATTGTCTTGTTCTTCTATTATTTATTATTAAATATATTTAGACTTATCTTTGTGGCTGATATTTGTGAGTCATATCTAAGCTCTTAGAGTACTTGCATATCTATTTGGTGACACTGTGCAGGCCACTTCTAAATAGCCTTGCTCTTGGTCAGAGTACCATTTGGATTAATAGTAACAATACACAGCAACATTGGACACCCTTTGCTAACGGCCTTAAAGTAGTTGATAATTAGTGGCTGGTGGCAGCTGGAACAATGTTATAGTCTGGGCAGAAGGGGGCATAGCTAATAAACCTGTGCCAGCCTTTCTCAGGTGTGTGTGTCTGTATATAAATCAAACTTCATATAGTGTGTGTGTGTGTGTGTGTGTGTGTGTGTGTGTGTGTGTGTGTGTGTGTGTGTGTGTGTGTGTGTGTGTGTGTCTGTGTGTGTGTCTGTGTGTGTGTGTGTGTGTGTGTGTGTGTGTGTGTGTGTGTGTGTGTGTGTGTGTGTGTGTGTGTATTTGTGTGTCAGTTACTTGGGCAGGCACACAAAGCACTGGTTGGACAGACAGGATGCTGGAGGTCTTAGCTTGGCCACTCAGCTGAGACCTCAACCATATAGCTGTGCCAGTTGGGAGTCATATTGGGGATCTGGAGAAAGAGGGATAAACCAGCCCTAGACTAACTGTGATCTCTGTTTACTCTTAAAGGAAATTACAATTTATTGTGTGGGTAGTTGTCATCCTCCCAGTGTGTACATCCCCCACTGTTGCCAGTGGTGTGGATTGAGGGTCCTTGATTACTGGTCCAGTGCAGGGGCATCACATATTAGTTGGCTGGCAGTGGTAGGATAGCCACATTGCATATTAATTAGCTTGTAGTGGTGTGCATATTGAATTCCTGTAGTCTGTGTACAGTGATCACTGAAAGTGTTTCTATTCTCAATAAGCTATGCAGTGAACATTCAGGATTTCATATCAAAACTGTTCTATTTTTTTGTTAGTTTAGTTAGTCAGGGAGACCAGGCAAGTGTGTCAGCAAAGGAGTATGGCAAGCAGACAAAGAGCCAGTTGGCTGAGATGTGTCAGGCTAAAGGACTGGTGCATGCCAACCTGACTAAGGCAGAAATGGTTGGAGCCTTGGGCACAGCTGTATCACAAACCAGCAGTCAGGAGGACAACCATACTGGCCTTGGAGATATACAACTCTCAGAAAATGGGCAGTTCAACCTTTCCACAGCAGACTTAAAAATCCATCTGTGTTAAAGAGACTTTAGCTGGAGGCCAAGCATTTGGAAATAGAAGCAGCAGAGAGACAGAGACGTCTAGAGGCTTGGGAAAATGAGAAACTGCGATGTCTGGACACTGAGGAAAATGAGAAACTGAGATGTCTGGAGCCCGAGGAAATGAGAAACTGTGATGTCTGGGGCCTGAGGAGAATAAGAGGCAGAGACAATATGAAAAGGAGATGCTGACTCTTTGCCAGAGTCTTGGGGGTAATGGGGAAGGGAGTAGCCGAACCCCAGAAGTAACAAAGGTCAGTAAATTTTGATAGTTTCATTCATATGTTTGAAATGGTATGTAAACAGTATAATGTTGACCAAGGGATGTGGGTACAGTTCCTGACCCACTTACGTTATGATAAAGCTGTAACTGCTATTTCTAAATTGTCTGATACAGATTGCTTCAGTTATAATACAGTCAAAAATTGTTAGAATGCTTTAAGTTAACACCTGAAGCTTATAGGAAAAAGTTTTGTGAGCATAGATGCAAGGCAGATGAAAATGTGTATGAATGTATTGCTGAACTTGGAACTTATTTTCATAGGTGGGTGAGTGGATGGCAGGTCACCACTTTTGAAGAGCTGGCAGACCTTTTGGTGACGGAACAAGACCTTAACACTTTGCCTGAGGGCAGGAGAATCTGGTTTGCTGATAGCTAATGCAGTAATGCAGATGAGTCGGGGAAGAAGGGAGACCTATACCTAGCAAGCAGGGCATCACTGCACAGGAAAGGGACACCCAGCGCTGCTCATGGGTCTAAGGGAACCCATGATGGGCAGCCCAGACTGCCACAAAAGAGTCCGCCAGTAACAGGGGAAGCCACTGGTCCAGGTACAAGTCCAGGACCAAGGGTTGTATACTTTAAATGCAACCAGTAGGGCCATGTAGCATATAGATGTCCACTGAGGCAAGGTGGGGAACAAAAGGTGGGAAAGCTAGTAAGTAGAAATGGCAAAATGCCAGCAATAAGTTGTCTTGAGACAATAAATGCACTAAACTACCACAAGATGTTATATTCTATCTTAGTAAATGGGAAAGAGGCCATTGCTAAGAGAGACACAGCCTCTGACCTAACCATTGTGAAGCCTGCAATGGTTAAAGAGGAGCACTACTTGATTGGGCAGTCTAGTCCAGTCAGAGCATTAGGAGGGACCCCATTCCAAATAACCTTGGCTAGGGTTCAGCTTTACTGGGAGTGTGGAAAAGGAAGCCAGCAAGTAGATGTGTTTGAGGATATCCCTGCAGATGTCCTGATAGGAAATTATTTTGATATGCAGTACCTTGTGTGCATGCAGTTACACGCATTCAGAATTGGAGACAAGCATGTGGGTCTGGTAGCCTTGGGGAGACCCAGACAGACTGCACACTTGCAGCCAGGACAGGTGAGGTGGTTACTACAGGGAGAGAGCTACCCCGTAGCAGTGAGACTGAAGGTGAGTCACAGCTGCTTGTGGGTACTGATGTTCCTTTGGGCAGAGGTGAGTAGTAGTACCCAGGCTGACAGTGAGACATTGCTGTTAGAGAATACCAGACATCCTGTGGAAGAGGAGACAGGAAGGGTTACAAAGAGAGAGTTGAGGCAGGCTCAGCTCTCAGACCCTACATTATAAGGCCTGAGAGAGGTAGCTAGTGAAGCACCTGATTTTCAAGAGAAGGGAGAATCTGTATAATGGCACAAAGGGTTACTGTATAGAGAGTGGACCCCTGAGGGAGGGGCTAGAGGATGAGAGAATACAGCAGTTGGTAGTGCCCAGAGCCTACCATCTGGCACTTATAGCCATAGCCCATTATATTGCCTTTGCAGGTCATATGGGCAAAAAATGTACAAAGAGACATATTATGCAGAACTTTTATTGACCTGGGATTTCCAGAGATGTAACAGGGTACTGCAAGACCTGTTAGCAATGCCAAAAGGTAGGTAAGGCAGGAGAGAAGGAGAAAGCTCCTTTGATCTCTTTGCCAGTGAGTAAGGAGCTATTTCAGATGGTAGCTATGGATATTGTGGGAGGCCTGTGAGTACCCCAAGTTCCACAGGGAAAAAGTATATCCTAGTGGTAGTAGATTATGCTACCAGATACACTGAAGCAGTGCCCCTATCTTCCATTGAGGCAGAAAAGGTGACAAATTCTTTATTAGAGATTTTCAGCAAGGTAGGTTTCATAGGTTCATAGGTTCATACTAGGCTATCTGCCCTAGGGCATTTATAAGCCTAGCCAGAGTGTGTTTCGTTTCCCAAAAGAACTACTGACTGACAGAGGTGCCAGTTTCATGTCAGATCTGCTGGCATGTCTGTGGAAGTACTGTGGGGTGAAGCACCTAAAGACCACCTCCTACCATCACCAGACTAATGGTATTCTTGAGAGGTTAACTCTACACTCACGGGCATTTGCAGACCAGTTTAAGAGGGATTGGGACAAATATTTGCTCCATCTGTTGTTTGCTTGCAGAGAGGTTCCCCAGGAATCCATAGGTTTTTCACCCTTTGAGTTGTTGTATGGGCATAGGGTGAGGGGACCTCTAGATTTAATTTGAGATGAGTGGGAGGGTGAGTGTGAATCCCACAAGGACTCTGTTGTGGCATATGTCCTAAACCTCAGGACAAGGCTCAGGGAACTCATGGGGTTGGCCCAGGAGAATCTGGTAAAAGCCCAACAGCAGAAAAGGGTCTGGTATGACAGGAATGTTCGAGCTAGAGAGTATGCTGTAGGGCAGCAGGTAATGGTTCTCATTCCTGCAGACACAGCAAGCTGCAGGCAGTGTGGGAGGGATCCTACAAGGTGTAAGGAATGCCAGTGATGTTAACTACATGGTAGAAGTACTATGCAGGAGGCAGGGGCACAAATTGTACCATGTTAACATGATTTAACCTTATCATGATAAGGAGGTCCTTGTGCTGAGTATTTGCAGTGCATGGACGGAGGTCTTGCTGAATCCTGGGCTGTGGTATAAGTTCCTGTGTTGCACATATCCTTACTCGGATAGGAGGAAGCTTCTCTATTCACCAGTGAGAGTGGGGAGCTTTGAGCAGCCTATCTGTCCCTGGAGGAGTGGTCTCAGCCCAGCAACTAGTAGTCTATTGGCTGTTTTGGGCTAATTCCTATCTCTTTCAAGCTCCCTGCCTTAAAACCTGCATTTGCTCAGTTTTGCACATTGCGCAACTTCGCGCAGTGCTGTTTAAGCAGTTCCAAAATGTCTGCTCATCAATTTTTACCTTAGAACTAGTCAAACTCTCAACCTTCCTTCTACAACCCAGCACTTGTTCAAACTTCTTAGTAAGCACTAACAAACTATAGCACTACACCCCCTTATACTATCTAAAAGTACAAGGCTCCCTATTTGTCCTCTCCGAACAACCAATAAATCAGTTTTTTAAACTATCCAGGCATGTCCAAAATGCAGTTTCAGGTATACTCTCCAGTCCAGCTGGTGAATCTGGGAATCTTGAGGCAATGTTACAATTGCCTTATGTACACAGACAACCGTCTCCTCTTTCCAACAAACTCAAATATATGTGAGAGATGCAACTATACAGCCAAACTGGAGGCCGAGCTCTCTCAACCCAAGACTGACACAGTCAGTCAGGAGGAGAAGGAAACCACTCGCACCTCAAAACCAGTCTCACATAGACCAATCATATCAGCAAACAAGACACATAATCCAACAAAAACATACTCAGATGCTCTAAATAAAAATCTGCCAAAGCAGCAGAGACCTCCTAAGCAGACATCCAAGCAACCGCTACCCCACAACAATTTTCACGTATCACATACTTCACAAAGTCAGTGTGCTAAACAGTCACAGCCCATAAGGCTAAATAACACACCAAATACACTAGTAATAGGAGACTCTATTGTCAGGTACACTGACGTCACACTCACCAGACTGAACAAGGAGAAGGTCATTGTAAGCTGCCTGTCGGGTGCCAGGATCTGCCACATAACACAAGCTCTCAGGTCACTCCACAGCAGGTACAAATATGATTCTGTCATTGTCCATGTTGGTGTGAATGACCTGAGACGTACCTCCCTGGACTACATGAAAAGAGATATAGTGGAGCTCTCTGATCATGTAGCCCAGGCCAGTATGACTCTGACCCTGAGTAGCATCTTGCCCTCACCAAGAAAGATGCCACAGTATAAAGACAAAATAATAAATTTTAACAATTGGCTAAGCTATTGGTGTCATTCAAAGGGGATCTCATGTCTGTCAGCCTGGGATGACATGCTCAACAAGCCATGTTGCTTCACTAGGGATGGCTTGCACCTGTCACCCTTAGGCTTTCGAATACTGGCTAAGGCTCTTTCCACCCCCATAGTGCCTTTTTTTAGGCAAGGCTCAAAAGACAAACCCACCGCTATAGACAATACAAGAAACAAAAAACTAAGGGTAATGCTACTCAATGCCAGAAGTCTAAACCTCAAGATGCATGCACTCGAGGCACTCCTCAGTATGGAGAAAATCGATATCTGTGCAGTAACAAAAACCTGGTTCAAGGCTCCAGAGAGCACCACAGCACTACCAGGATATAACTCATACCATACTTTTCGGCCACAGAACTTGGACCAAAATATTAAAGGCGGGGGAGTATCCATTTTCATCAAGGATACCCACACTTCCAGGTTAGTGGCACTGCACAAGGCATCGGAGACCATCCATGTGCAACTAACAGTGAGCAAAACTGCTTTAAAGTTTGTAGCCTGCTACAGATCACCACCTTGTCTCAGGACCCCCACTCAGCATTCCTGAGAACATTGGAGAATATGAAGGCCTCACCAAACACTATGATATTGGGGGATTTCAACTACCCAAATATTGACTGGGAAAACTACTTGAGTCCCAACTCCTTTGCCCAACGGTTCCTGGAGTTTATAAACTCAAACGCCATGGAACAACTGGTCACCACTCCCACAAGAGGGGACAACATATTGGACCTGGTCATCACCAACATGGGGGCTAAATGTTCCACTCCTGAGGTAAACCCCTCGTTGGTAAGATCTGACCATAAACTAATCACAATGGACATCCACATCCCGTCCCCACCCCCAGCTAAGGAAACCACTGTGAAAAATTTCTCAAAAGCAAACTTCGCACTTCTATAGACCGAGGAAGAAAGCTTCAAAGCCCCCGAGCTAATGGAAAATGCTACCCAAACAGCAGAATCCTTTACAAATGCATTTTATGAGCACCTACAGGAATGTATGGATCGTGCCATCCCAAGTAAAACCAAGACTCTCTCCTGCAAATACAGGAGACCAGTTTGGTGGACCCTGGCCATAAATAAGCTAAACAACAGAAGGAGGAAACTATTACATGATAGGGAAAAATCCCCAAAAGGGAAGACACCCCTGATCAGTATTAGCAAGAAACTCCGATCCCTCATAAAATCATCAAAGGCTAGCTTTGAAAGAAAAATTGCCAAAAACTCTAAATATAATCACAAGGCTTTCTTTAGCTACATCAAGAATCTGGGTGGCAACTCCCAGATATGCTCGGAACTGGTACAAAATGGCACAAAATACACTGAACCTACAGACATTGCCAACATCCTGGCGGACAGGTTCAGTGCAAACTTTACCCCCCTTCCCCCCAAAAAAGGGCCAGTGTCTATCCCAGATGAATGCAGTCTCCCAGACATCACAGACACACAGGTAAAGGCAGCCCTTTCCAAAGTAAAAAATACAGCATCAATGGGACCGGATGGTATCCCGGGCTGCGTCTTACACAAGCTCCAAAAGGAACTAAACCCACACATAAATTTACTGTTCCAACTCAGCCTTACCAGAGGTTATGTACCCAAAGAATGGCGTACAGCAACAGTAATCCCATTCCACAAAGGTGGTGTCACAATGGATCCCGGGAACTATCGCCCTATAAGCCCGACTAGCCTGGTCTGCAAGACTATGGAGTGCATCATCATGGATCTCATAAACAAAGACATTGGGAACCTCCAGACACTAAACCCTACCAAATTTGGCTTTGTTAAGAGCAGATCTTGCCTCTTAAACCTAGTTGACTTCTTTGAAACAGTTACCAAAGCCATAGATGAGGGAAAGGTAGTTCACACAGCCTACCTGGACCTTGCAAAGGCCTTTGACACAATACCCCACTCTGGCATCATAAATAAACTTACCAGCTTAAATACCAACCCATATGTCACAAGATGGGTTGCAAACTGGCTCAGGGATAGAACTCACATTGTCAAAGTTGGGGGTGCCATGTCCGACTCTAAACTTGTTACAAGTGGCGTCCCACAGGGCTCAGTCCTGGGACCCCTCTTGTACAGTATATACTTCTGTGAGGTACAGGCAAGCATGGGAGGACTGTGATAACCAAGTTTGCAGATGACTGCAAACTGGGAGCCATAATCAACTCTCCAGATGACACAAGCATCCTCCAAAAGGGTCTCACGGAGACGGATACCTGGTGTCAGAACCATTGCCTCAAGCTTAATGCCAAAAAGTGCATAGTCATCCCCCCTGGGAAAAACAAAGTGCTCATAAACTACCACATAGGAGATAATCCACTAAATATGAAAGAAGTAATTAGGGGTCTGGGGACCCAAGTAGATATTAACCTCTCCTTTGACAATCACATTGCCAAAGTGGTTAAAAAAACCCTTCTATATAGCTCACCTAATCACAAAAGGGTTCACATCTAGATCAAGAGAGGTCATTGTGCCCCTCTACTCATCACTCATCAGGCCCATAATTGAGTACGATGCCCCATTTGGGATGTACCTTACCCGACACCTGAAACAGCTGGAGAGACCTCAAAAGTACCTCACCAAGAGGATTGTGGGCCTCAAACAGATGTCCTACACAGCTTGACTAAAGAAGCTCCAGCTCTACTCAGTTGCTTACCGCCTACACAGAGGCGATCTCTGTCTGACGTACAAGGCCATGTCTAACCTGGAATTAATGGACATGCGCCACCTCAAAAAAAAAACAAATTAATTAGAGCTACACGCTCCAGGGATATAAACCTTAGCACAACAATAAATAAGACATGCTGGAGGGCTAGAGTCATATCCCAAAGGCTTCCCTCACTCTGGAAGAGAATCCCAGTCCATGTTAGGCAGAGCCCCTTACTGACTCTTTTCAAGAGAAATCTTGATGAGTGGATGGGAAATCGTAAATTTACTCCTGGGATCACCTCTATGACCCTGATGGACAGAGGCTCAGGAATCTAGTTTAAAAGGGAAGCGAAAGCCTACACATTCTGGCTAGGCTTATAAATGCCCTAGGGCAGATAGCCTAATACCTACCTATGAACCTATGAGTCTGAGGGAGATCTGGTGACTGATCTCCTCAGTGAGGCTTGGACTGAAACCTCAGTGGAAGGGGTAGCAATATCCCAGTAGCTATCCTCTACTCAGATTTGAGAAATCCGAGCAGTGTTACAGGAGTTTGTGGATATGTTCACTGGGAAACCAGGGTGCACCCACCTGGTGCAGAACCATGTGGATAGAGGATACCAAAGGCCTATTAAGCAGGCCCCTTATAGGGTGTCTAAGAGGGTCAAACAGACTTTGAGGGAGGAGATACAAGAAATATTGGAACTAGAGGTAATTCAGAAGTCCATCAGTCCCTGGGCCTCCCCAGTGGTGCTGGTACCAAAGAAAGATGGCAGTACCAGATTCTGTGTGCACTACAGGAAATTAAATAGTCACACAGAGTCAGATGGTTACCCCATGCCTAGGACAGATGAAGCCCTAGAGCAGCTGGGTGGGGCTAAGTATCTTACCACTACTGATCTTACCAAGGGTTACTGGTGGGTGCCGTTGACTCCCAGTGCTAGAGAAAGGTCAGCCTATGTGACTCCTTTTGGCTCATATGACTTCACAAAGATGCCCTTTGGGATGAAAAATGCCTCAGTGACTTTCCAGAGGCTGGTAGATCATATCCCAGCAGGAGCAGGAGATTTTGCCCTTGCTTACCTAGTTGATATTGCCATCTACAGCCATTACTGGCAAGAGCACCTTCAGCATGCTGGGGATGTGCTGGGCAGACAACAGAGGGCAGGGTTGACCATTAAGCCCTTTACATGTCAGGTGGGTATGGCAGAGGTCTTCTACCAGGGACATAGAGTGGTAAGATGAGGCAGAACCTGCCAAAGTGGAAGCCATTCTGGCATGGCCTGTCCCTGTTACCAAAAAGTAGGTGAGTGCATTCTTAGGGACAGCATGGTACTACAGAAAGTCTGTCCCCAATTATAGTACTATAGCTGCTCCCCTCACAGACTTGACAAGGAAAAACAAGCCAGATAAAGTAGTGTGGACACCAGCATGTGAGCAGGCAGTCCAGAAGCTTAAAGGAGCTTTGGGAGAACCCTCTGTGTTAGCCAGTCAAGATTACAGCAAAGAATGTGTTGTGCAGGTGGATGCTTCAAACCATGGGGTGGGGGCTGTACTTAACCAGATTTCTTCAGAGGGAGAAGTCGTAGGCTCCAACCCAGGGAGGAATGTTATGCTGTAGAAAAGGAATGTATAGCTATAGTGTGGGCACTGCAGAACCTAAAGCCTTATCTGTATGGGAGGAAATTCACTGTAGTTACAGACCACAATCCTTTAACATGGCTACATTGAACCAGCCAGCAAAATGCCAAGTTACTAAGGTGGAGCCTAGGGTTGCAAGCATATGATATGCAGTGCAGCACCACAGTGGGGTGCGCAATTCCAATGCAGATGGGCTCTCAAGACAGGGAATGGGGTGAGGTATTCCCAGACAGTCAACCCTCACAAGCAGAGTTTCTCAAGGGACACTTGAAAAAAATTAGCTTCAGTTTTTTTTTTTGGGGGGGAGGGGTCACACTGCCAGCCCAGCCATTGGGAATTTTCTAAACAATTATATGTCATTTGTGAATATTAATATGATTTATATAGAAGCATTACAGAAGGAGATACTGCCAGCCCAGCTATCAGGAATTTTGTAAGTAATTATATGTCATTTGTGAATATTAATATGATTTATATAGAAGTATGACAGAAGGAGATACTGCCTGCCCAGCTATCTGGAATCTTGTAAATAATTATATGTATTAGAACTGTATATTATGTGTATATTATAGTGCTGGTACAAAAGTATGTGTTGAACAGGGTTTGTACAATACTGAGATTCAAGGATATATCCACTATGTACCCTACTGGAACATAGAAGACAAAAAGTGAGGTCATCCAAGCTAACCCAGCAGTAATATCTGATATTAATTTAAGAACTCTCTTACTGAGAGACGGGGCATTTTGTATTTTGTCTTGGACGTAGCAAGAACATCCACTCATCACCACCTCCTGCACTTGTCTGGCTGTAAGTACGTTTTTTAGGGCTTAGTGACTCTTTTATTTTATTTATTTATTTATTTAACATTTGTTTACCCGGAAAGTCTGACTGGACACAGGTCCTTTTTCAGCAGAGGTCCGGGGAGAAAAGCTCCATGAGTAACAGTAAATTTTCATGCACACATTACTATAGGCTTTGAACATAGCTAGTACTATTTGTAGGTATGACTTATGTCAAGATATAAGGTTAAGACAGGTTGGTAGGAAGAAAGGATTAAACATGGTGGGAGACGTTGGATATGTTTTGGCTATACTGTGATGCATCAGATCACTCATGAGGGGTTAGTACAGGAACATAGCCACTTATTTTTTAGATAAACTTTAAGTGATGGTTTAAAGTGGTTAGTGGATGGGAGTTATGAAGGGAGCTCCATATACGAGATATGTAGTTGTAAAATAAAGATTCATCTGAAGTATTTTTGGCCTTGGAGATGGTGAGTAAGTTCTTGTTGTTAGAGCAAAGAAGTCTGCTGGAACTGTAAGGAAGGATGAGATTTTGCAGTGCATGGGTTTTAGTTGGTTGTGTTACAGTTTTGTGAGTTATAGAGAGTTGGTTGTAAAGAATAATGTTGAGAAGCTCAAGC
Source organism: Protopterus annectens (assembly GCF_019279795.1). NCBI lineage: Eukaryota > Metazoa > Chordata > Ceratodontiformes > Protopteridae > Protopterus > Protopterus annectens. The sequence goes on along the minus strand of NC_056726.1, from coordinate 1,521,372,531 downwards.
CAGTCTAGTATTCTTAAAGCTGTACAATGATGTATTCTACATGGGCAGTCAGATGCAAACTTAGCAATTTTATTGTAACATGCTTCTAGCTTAGATAAGTCAGTTTTCCTTAGATTAGTTAAAATTGGAGAGACATATGGTAGTGTGGAGAGCAGATGGGTTTGTGCTAATGTAATTTTGATCATTGTGGTCCGGAACCTTTTGTGCCTATATAGACTTCCATGTTTCTTATGGACTTTTTTATAGTTAGGGAGACATGCAAGTCAAATTTTAGGGTATTGTCTATTTCCACTCCAAGAAGCTTTATATGGGTTGTTGGGGAGATCACAGTATTGTCTTTGGCTATTATGTTAAATGGTGGGCATGAGATAGATGTCTTGTTACATTGGAAGAGTAATAATTTAGTTTTGTTTGGGTTCAGGATTATATGGGCATTGGCTAACCATGATTCAACAGAAGTGAAAGATTCCTGTGTTTGAGAATGAAGAGCTGATAGAGAAGTGCTGCACAGATAAGTGTTGAACCATCTGCATACTGTATTATAGAACCATGTGGAGTAGGTGTGTGTAAATTATTAGTCACAGATAAGGGTTGAATCATCTGCAGACTGTATTATAGAACCATGTGGAGTAGCTGTGTGTAGATTATTAGTCACAGATAAGTGTTGAATCATCTGCATACTGTATTATAGAACCATGTGGAGTAGGTGTGTGTAGATTATTAGTCACAGATAAGTGTTGGATCATCTGCAGACTGTATTATAGACCCATGTGGAGTAGCTGTGTGTAGATTATTAGTCACAGATAAGTGTTGAATAATCTGCTACTGTATTATAGACCCATGTGGAGTAGCTGTGTGTTTGTTATTAGTCACAGATAAGTGTTGAATCATCTGCATACTGTATTATAGAACCATGTGGAGTAGCTGTGTGTAGATTATTAGTCACAGATAAGTGTTGAATCATCTGCAGACTGTATTATAGAACCATGTGGAGTAGCTGTGTGTAGATTATTAGTCACAGATAAGTGTTGAATCATCTGCATACTGTATTATAGAACCATGTGGAGTAGGTGTGTGTAGATTATTAGTCACAGATAAGTGTTGACTCATCTGCAGACTGTATTATAGAACCATGTGGAGTAGCTGTGTGTAGATTATTAGTCACAGATAAGTGTTGAATCATCTGCTGACTGTATTATAGAACCATGTGGAGTAGCTGTGTGTAGGTTATTAGTAAAGAGGGAGAAAAGGAGAGGGTCCAAGATAGATCATTGGGGGACACCAATGGATAAAGGAAGGCAAGGAGATAGGTCACCCTGCCATAGAACAAATTGATGATGGCCAGATAAATAGTTATGAAACCATGCTGTGGCAGATGGTGAGAAAGATAGTTCAGTTAGTACATCTATTAGTTTGGAATGGGAGACCACATCAAAAGCTTTTGATAGGTCTAGAAAGATGGAAGATACAAAGTTGTTATTCCTGTGATGGTTTGCGATATTAGTGAAGGATCAGAGAGCTGTAGTGGTACTTTGTGATGGGCGAAACCCATGCTGAGTATTTGCGAGAAGGTTATTTATCTTTTAGATATAGTTAGGAGTATAGTAAAGATTAGTTTTGATGTTTTCTGTATTTATTTGATACTGTAATGCAATGTTGTTTTAAATACTTCCTGTGATTTTGAACTCTGAAGTTACTGTTTTGATTTACTGAGCATTGCCTTGGTCCTCTATTATTTATTATTAAATATATTTAAAGCTAACTTTGTGGCTGATATTTGTGAGAAATATTTAAGCTCTTAGCGTATTTACATATCTATTTGGTGATACTGTACAGGCCACTCCTAAATAGCCTTGCTCTTAGTTAGACGACCATTTGGATTAACAGTAACATTACAAAGTAAGATTGGACACCCGTTGGTAAGTAGTTGGTAAGGAGTGGCTGGTGGCAGCTGCAACTACCTTATAGTCTAATCTGGACAGAAGGGGGCATAGCTAGTAAACATATGCCAGCCTTTCCTAGGTGGTGCGTCTGTATATAAATCAATCCTCAAAGTGTGTGTGTGTGTGTGTGTGTGTGTGTGTGTGTGTGTGTGTGTGTGTGTGTGTGAGTGTGTGTGTGTCAGCTACTTGGGCAGGGACACGAAGCACTGGTTGGACAGAAAGTGTGTTGGAGGTCTTAGATTTGCCACTCAGCTGAGAGCTCAGCCCTATAGCTGTGTCAGTTGGGAGTCTTATTGGGATCTGGGGAAAGAGGGAGAAACCAGCATGTTAGAAAAATATGTTTTAATGTGTGTATTAGCAATATGTTTAGTGCTTTTAGAGCTTGGGAAGGGTTAACACATTTATTCTATTTCATACTGAATAAATCTGTACAAACTGCAGTTGCTTTCTGACCTTGTACTGTTAGCTAAAATTTTGCTTCTGCCTTGGAAATTTACTGAGAAGCAGGTGATTTCTGCTTGCGTTAGGAAAATAATGAATAGAACAACACTACTTGTATGAAACTTAGGCAAGAAGTTCCACTGTGCCATGAGAAAATACACAGCTGTAGAGGTTACAGATAATTATTACAAAGTCTGCTTGAAAATATGAACTGCAATCAGCATTTGCTTGTATCTGTATTAGAAGAGTACCTTGAAATGTAACACTGCACAATAGACGCTTGTAAACAGAGTAATAGTCACCAAATCCAGGTTGTTTGTCTGAAAAGTTTTTCACAAATCTAGTCATGTCAGAAGAAAATCTGAAGTAACATCTGCTGTAGAACAATACTAAAAGTTGTGTTTGATTATGTCAGCTTAGAAGGCCATGTCTTGTAAAACAGTATAAGAATGAACATACGTCTTGTTAGTAGTTAGACAAATCCTTGTATTTGCATGTTTTTGTCTCCTTGCTGCAAGTAAATTAAAGTGCCTTAAATGAACCTTATGTGTATTGGTCTTTGAAGTTTTTTCCTTTGACAGATTGGTCCTTCGGACCGGAAACCTTCACTTCACCTCGGGTCAGACAGGCCAAGTGGCTTGAAACCGTACGGGGAAGAAACCACATCGATTCTTCTTATTTGAAAAGTCCTCTGACTGAATTGTCGTACAAAAGAGGCCAGCCACTTTCTGATCTGCAACTGAAGGACGGGTTTACTCAAACCAGGTGATCAATCACGAAGGCTCAGGTAAGGTGAATCTACCTTCTTTTTTCTGTTTTAGATCAGGGACTAGATTTGTATATGTTCTGTTAAAGACTTTGTTTATGAGTCAGAGACAGAAAGATTACTGTCTTGTCATAGATCAGGGAAACAGAGCAGGTAGGCAGTCATTCTGAAGAGACTATAAAAACATCCGTGGTACCACGTTAAAAATAAGGAGTTACATAACAATTGAAATGGTAGAACAAAATGGGTAATAATTGTACAAAAAGGTCCCAAAATCCGCCGTTAACCGAAGATGCAAAATACATGCAGTCACAGCGTGCTGATAATATTAAATACTATTCAAAATGGGGTAATAAGTATGAATTTGACAGTAAATTAGAAAAATCCTCACTTGTCAAACTTGTCAAACAGCTTAAAACCGATTCTAGAGGTCAGGTAAAAAAGCAACGTCAATTAGGAATTCCTCAGGCACACAGGTGGATTGAGGAAGTAAACCGAAGGGAACAAAAGACTAATAATTCAAAAACAATGTTTTTAGATAAGGAGGACAATAACTTAGTAATAGCATCAGCCCCTCCGCCTCCTTTACCAGAATATGAGGCAAGTGAACAAGTTAGTCCACCCCTGCGATATCTTGCTGTCACTATGAGTAGAGACACTACAAAAGCAAAACCGTTTATTAGAGATCCCGTCGAGACCAGGTCTCGAACATGGGCAGGAATCTCAAAAGGGGACATTGAATTATATCAAATGGGTAGAAATTCACGATTTATGAGTGAAGAAGAAATATGCCCACTTATAGAAGTGCCTAATCCTCAGGCAGGGCAAGAAGGTCAGGACCCAACTATTCTAGTGTATAGACACTGGACTCCGGAAGACATCTGGAAAGCCACTGAGGGAATTCCCCATCCAAAAGTTAATTTTAGAAAGTTCTTAGAAGATTTGCAAGGAATGAGGCTGAGTTATAATTTAAATGGAGAAGAGGTAGAAAAAGTAGTCAGACAAATTGTGGGACCAGATTGGCACATGATTAGTGGCGACTGGAATCCCCGTGATATTGCACTCAGGCCCCTCCCACATAGCAGCGCAGAGTTAGACAACAGAGTGAAAGGTCTTACAGACCAAATCGCTGAGAAATGGAAGCCTAGGACAGACTGGACTTGCATTAATCAATGCATCCAACAGGAAGATGAAGCTATTGACCAATATTTTGCCAGACTATTAGAATGTTTTAATAACCATTGTGGAATGCAGGTTCCTGAAGATCAGACACACGATTCCCCATATGAGCAGCAGTTAAAGAATGCATTTTTGAAAGGCAGTATTGCACCCATAAGCAGTTTTATTACAAAACACATGGTAGATCATCTTACAAGCAGGTTACAATCAATGCTTGAGTATGCTAGACATGCTGAAAGGCATTTTAATAGCAAAAAGAAAAAGAAAGCCCAAGTATTTTCTGTAGAGGATGGAGCAGAAGTATATGTAGTACAGTCTGGGAAAAAGGGCAAGAGAAATGCCCAGGGAAACAAACAATCTGATCAACGATCAGAGGACTTTGAAGGGCGAAAGAAAAGGGGTGAATGTTTTAAATGTGGTAAGAAAGGACACTTGGCAAGGGATTGCAAGAAAAACAAGAGGGCAACCACGGAGGATGAGGAGGGTGAGGACTGACTATATGGTAGTCAGGAATCACTAGAAGGGGATAACAGAGAAAGGACAAATGAGTATGTGATAGAGGGAGTAGAGAATGTGACAGAAGAAATAGAGGAAGTGCAAGAAGTCATGGATAGTGAAGAAAATGAAATATTGGATTTGGTTTTATTGAGCTTAGAGCTCTATTTAGCAGACACAAAACCAGAAGTTACACTCCTGGTAGAAGGGAGGGAAGTCAGATTCTTGTGTGACTCAGGGGCCTCATGGACCCAGATACATTCCTCCAAACTGCCAGAGAATTAAGAGTCACCTGATTACATATTAGTGAAAGCAGCTAATGGACAGCTGTATTGGGAGCCCCTCTCCCATAACATTGTGATAACTGATTCTGTTTCAGGATTGACCCAGAAAAGTAAAATTGTTGTATCTACAAAATGCCCAGTAAACCTCTTGGGCAGAGATCTTATGCAGCTATTTGGTATAGCAGTAGTTCCGACTATGCAGGGTATGGAAGCACAGCGGCAAATTGATACCTTTGCAGTATAACTGGAGGGTGAAATGTTTTATTGGTACAGCCAGGACTTGGTTACGACTGGTCCAGGGATGGTGACTGAAGAGTTGATGAATGTAGCCATCAGCAAGTTCCCCTCCCTTGACATTGATAAACAGCATTTGTTGCACTGTACTCTGTATTATTGTAATACACCAGGACCTGATAAGGAATATGAGCAAGAATTGTTTAGAAATCGTGCAAACAGATTGGTATTACGTAATCTGCACTGGGACACAGAAGGGAACAGTGTAGCCAGCTGTTCATTGCCCCAGGAGTTCTTTGCACTCTATAAATCTAATCGATTACCACATGTTAGCTTAACTAAGGACAAAAATGCAAAATGGGTAGAGTTAGGAGAAAAAGTCACGAGATGGGAAAAACAGACAGAGTTAGAACTATCAGAACAAGGAATACAAATGCAGAAGCTGAATTGGATAACTCAGACCCACCCAGCTGTACACTTGCAGTCTAGCAAGGACAGCTGATTGGCACTCCTACTGAAGGAGGAAGAGAATGCCTTACAGAATATACCAGAAAATATCTGGTCAACAGGAAAATCAGATGTAGGACTTATTCGTACAGCGGGACCAGTTACTATTACGCCAAAGTCAGCATTTAGACCACAAAAGAGACAATATCCCTTAAGAAAAGATGCAGAGGTAGGAATCAAACCTATTATAGCAGCTTTACTTAAGGAAGGGATGCTGGTTGAATCTCCCGATTCACCATGTAACACACCCTTATTTCCTGTTAAGAAATCAAATGTAGAGTGGCATATGGTCCAAGATTTACAAGCTGTAAATGACGCAGTAATACCTAGGGCACCTATGGTGCAAGACCCACACACACTGTTGAATGATTTAAAACCTCAACAGAAATATATTTCTGTGGTAGATATCAGCATCGTGTTCTTTTCGATACCGATACACCCTGACAGTCAGCATTGGTTTGCATTCACATTTCAGGGGAAAAGGTATACATATACGCGACTACCACAGGGGTATTGTGAAAGTCCAACAATATTCTCAAAAGAAATGGCAAGCAACGTGGTGGGGTTTACCCCACCAAGAGGTAGTCAGATTTTGCTTTATGTTGATGATATCCTGCTGGCGTCCCCCACCCAGCAAGATTGTAAAGAAGATACCATAGCGCTATTACAATTTTTAGCCACTGAAGGACATAAAGTAAACAAAAATAAACTGCAGCTTTGGAAAAAACAAGTTAAATACCTAGGATATGTAATATCCAAGGAAGGTAGGACATTAGATGAGGACAGAAAAGTAGCGATTTTGCAAGCACCAAAACCCACTACCAAGAAAGAAATGATGTCCTTCTTGGGTACGACTAATTTTTGTCGGAGTTGGATTCCAAACTATGCCTTGGAATCTGCACCATTGACTAACCTAATTTATAAAAAGCCTATGGCAGCACAGGATTTGTTACAATGGACACCAGAAGCAGAATCTGCTTTCTGCAAACTGAAACAGTTAATAGCGTCCTCATTAGTTTTGGGATTACCAAACTATCATAAACGTTTTTTCCAAACTGTAGATTGTAAGCAAGGTTATATGACATCAGTGTTAACACAGCAGCATGGGGACAAACAACTCCCTATTGTTTATTGTTCATCACAACTGGACCCAGTGGCATGGTCTTTACCTCACTGTGTACAAGCAGTAGTTGCAGCTGCAATGGCAGCACAGGCTTCAGCCTCAGTAGTGTTGTTCCACCTTCTCACATTGAGAGTGCCTCATGCAGTCGCGATTATTTTACTACAAGAAAAGGTAGCATATCTTTCCCCTGCTAGGCATCTTTCCTGTATGACTATATTGTTGAGCCAACCTGATATGACAATCGAATGATGTACAACTTTGAACCCTTCTACCTTGCTCCTAACCCCTGCAGATGGCACACCACACAGCTGCCTGCAGGTGATTGAGCAAAAGACACTGCCTAGAAAAGATCTTTCGGATGTTCCCTTGGATAATGCCGAGGTGACATACTATGTGGACGGCTCATGCAAAAGGGGTCCTGCAGGACAGAACCTAGTAGGATATGCAGTAGTTTCTGACACAGACATTATAGAAGTGAAATCTTTACCACATAGTTTATCTGCACAGGCAGCAGAATTGATTGCCTTGACACGGGCATGTACCTTAGCAAAGGATAAATGTGTGAACATTTTTACTGACAGCCAGTACGCTTTTTCTACTGTACATGTTTTTGTGCAACAGTGGAAAAATTGTGGAATGATAACATCTACTGGCAAACCAATCAAGCATGCACAGTTTATTTTAGATCTTTTAGAATCTATTCAGTTACCTCAGAAAGTAGCTATTTGTAAATGCACAGCTCATACCAAACAACAGGACAGGATTTCAAAAGGTAATGTGAGAGCTGATACAGCTGAAAAGCAGGCAGCTTCAGAAGTATTTCTTTTGAATGAAGAATTACAACCCTCTGAGATTTTAGACTTAGAAATGTTAAAGACAATGCAAACACTTACTATGCAAACTGAAAAACAAAGATGGGTAAAACGAGGAGCAATTCTCGAAAAGGGGCTGTACATCTCTAAAGAAGGGAAACTGATATTGCCGTCTAATTTGTTTAGATATGCAGCTTTGTTGAGCCATGGGCAGTGCCATGTCTCAACAGGGGGGATGGTACAGCTGGTGAACCAAGTGTTAACGACGTATGGATTCACAAATTATTCTAAAAATTTTTTTTCGTTATGTCACATCTGTAATAAACATCATGCACAAGGGGCGTTAAAGCCCAAGCAAGCGAGTTTCCCTACACCACCGTATCCATTTCATACTATTTGTATGGATTTCATAGAGATGAATAAATGTGAAAATAAGAAGTATTGTCTTGTCATTGTAGATATGTTTTCCAGATGGGTGGAAGCCTTTCCGACTAAAAATTCAGACGCTACAACTGTAGTCACAATTCTTGTTAAAGAAATCATCCCTAGATTTGACATTCCGGAAAGGATCTACAGTGACAATGGCACACACTTCATGAATCAGACCATACAGCAGTTAAGCAAACATTTTTGCATTTCCCTAAACAATCATTGTGCGTATCACCCTCAATCAGCAGGGCTAGTAGAAAGGCATAATGGGATTTTAAAGAGTAAGCTAAGAAAATTAGTAGCAGAAACGCAGAGAAACTGGGTGTACTGTCTGCCCCTGGCACTGTTGAGCATGAGAACTATTCCAAATGCAAAAGGATTGACTCCTTTTGAAAAGCTCTTTGGAAGGGCTTACTATATACCTCAGTGGAAATCTCTCATGCCCGCAGACCAGGAAGCTGACAGTACATTAGCAGAGTATATGCGTAATTTATTAAATTCTAAACATTTGTTACAGTTAAATTCTGTTTCAGATAAAGAACGAACCAGACCATCATAAGTGGCAGTGCCCCCTGGAGCGTGGATCTGGCTGAAGGTGGTCAAAAAGAAGAATTGGGCATCTCCAAAGTGGGAAGGTCCATATCAAGTGCTTTTGTCAACACCCACTGCAGTCAAGATCATGGAGCGTGCCTCTTGGATCCACCTGATGCACTGTAAATTAGTTAAAGACTTTGAACTAGACAAAAATCTTGTTACATGCCAAGAGCAAAAATGATAGAGTCCAGAAGAAACAGAAATGCAGAACAACCCTTTCCTCAGAAGTATTGCATAATCATCCTGTTAACTGTATTTGTGACAATATTCTTTTTGTTGTGGCCTTTTCTTTTCCCAGCCACACAGACTGAACTGAATAAACGTGAAGCGTTACTCATAAACTGGCATCCAAACTTTAACACTTACCAGGCAATTAAATATGTGTATGCTGAGACTTTCAATGTTTCGAATTGCTGGATTAGCACAGCTTTGCCGACAGCATATGGGGGGTTATTAATGTCTACAGTCCCCCTAGGGGTCAATGAGACCTGGGAGAACTTGATTTATGATACCTCAACCATTACAGCACAAGATAAAATAGCATTGCACTTGTCTGTTCCACAAAAGGGAACTGTGTGTTTTTATAAAAATGATACTTTTCAGGTGGGTTGGAGCAATTGCAATGTGACTGTTCCTTATAGATGTTACACTAAAGGTAACAAAGTAGATCTTTATTGTAATACAAACTATGATTAATTTCTTAGATTGATGCACAAAACACTTGATGAAGTAAAACATAATTCTGTTCTTTATAAACAGCTATCTACAATTGATAGAAAAATGTTTCATGCAGGGCGAGTGCATATTCATAGCAAGGTTACTACTAAAGTAGAGGATTGTTATTTTGTGTGTGGCAGAAAGGCATACAAATGGTTACCTGAGAATTGGTCCGGCAGTTGTTTTTTGGGTTACCTGGTTCCGGCCATATGACACACTGCAGTTTTGCCTCATGGGAAAATTCGAAATGTCCGAGAAGTCATCAAGAAACCTGTAAATCCAGTGGGACAAATCGATGCACGTTGGAAAGACCATCACTCTTTAGGCAAAGGACTGACACATGGACTTTAGTGATAGCGTTATATCGTGGGCAGGCATATTACTAGCATATGGAGCAGTGAAATTGATCTGGGAGCTGAGAAAACTGTCAAAACTTCTCAAAGTAATGAGCAACGCAACATTTTCTGCTCTCGAATTGGTGACTGATGAACTGAATGCTATGAGAACTGTAGTGCTCCAAAACCGCACGGCTCTCGACTTCACCCTAGCGGTGAGAGGTGGTACGTGCACTTTAATCCAAGAAGAATGCTGTTCGTATATTCATGACCATAAACAAGAGATAGACAATCATCTTGAGGTAATTCAGCAAGTGTCGGCCATGACCAAACCAGGCCCAAACCCACTGACGGACTTTTTCCAGAAATGGTTTGGGGAGGTGGGGTACCATCCTAATGAACATCCTGATTGCCATTTGTGTAGGTATGCTCCTACTGGGAGTATGTGTTTGTTGTGGTATCCCCCTGCATGGAAAGACTGGTTAAAGACCTAATAGACATTTCATTTTCTGAAACCTTATATCAAAGTACTGAGTTTGAAGAACTGTTAAAAGACTAAAAATGCTTTCATAAGTTTAAACTGAATGACTCTCTTAACTGCAAATCCTGAGTGGAAGAGGTTAGGAGAAGAAAACAAACTATTTATGCTTATTTTGAAAGTAGAATAAAAGTATTAATAGGGGGAAATGTTAAAAAATATGTATTAATGTGTGTATTAGCAATATGTTTAGTGCTTTTAGAGCTTGGGAAGGGTTAACACATTTATTCTATTTCATACTGCATAAATCTGTACAAACTGCAATTGCTTTCTGACCTTGTAC
>NC_056726.1:1521254351-1521356851 GCF_019279795.1 Protopterus annectens | reverse complement strand
CCAGTTGAGGCTCTCTTCTGCCACAACCTCAGAACACTTACATGCCCGGTGAATGGAGGTTTGCATTGGTCATACCTCTTCATAAGAGTGGACCATCAACTAACCCCCAGGAACTAAAGACCCATCAGGTTGACATGTCCATTATGCAAAGCCATGGAATGAATTATCATGGAATTGATCAGCAAGGACGTTTGCAACTGACAGACACTGGACCCATCCCAGTTTGGTTTTCTTAAGAGAAGGTCTTACCTACTCAACCTGGTATACTTATTTGAGAGGGTCTCTAAGAATGGATGAGGGGAAAATGCCAGAAGTCTAAACCTCAAAATGCACACACTCGAGGCACTCCTCAGTATGGAGAAAATCGATATCTGTGCAGTAACAGAAACCTGGTTCAAGGCTCCAGAGAGCACCCCAGCACTACCAGGCTATAACACTTACTATACCTTTCAGCCCCAGAACCCGGACCGAAATACAAAAGGCCGGGGTGTATCCATCTTCATCAAGGATACCCACACCTCCAGGTTAGTGGCACTGCACGAGGCCTCGGAGACCATCCATGTGCAACTAACACTAGGCAAAACTGCTTTTCAGTTTGTAGCTTGTTACAGATCACCCACCTTGTCTCAGGAATCCCACTCGGCATTCCTGAGAACAATGGAAAATATGAAGGTCTCACCAAACACCATGATATTGGGTGATTTCAACTACCTAAACATTAACTGGGAAAACTACTCAAGTCCCAACTCCCTTGCCCAATGTTTCCTGGAATTTATATTAACACCCTGGAAAAACTGGTCACCACTCCCACAAGAGGTGACAACATATTGGACCTGGTCATCACCAACACGGGGGCTCAATGTTCCACACCAGAGGTAAACCCCTCATTGGTAAGATCAGCCATAAACTAATCACACTGGGCATCCACATCCTGACCCCACCCCCAGTCAAGGAAACCACTGTGAAAAATTTCTCAAAAGCAAACTTCACACTTCTCAAGACAGAGGTGGAATGTTTCAATGCCCCCAGGCTAATTGAAAATGCTGCCCAAACCGCAGTATTCTTTGCAAATGCATTCTATGAGCACCTACAGGAATGCATGGATCGAGCCATCCCAAGTAATACCAAGACTCACTCCTCCAAAAAGAGGAGACCAGTCTGGTGGACCCCAGCTATAAATAAGCTATACAACAAAAGGAGGAAACTATTACATGATAGAGCAAAATCCCAAAAAAGGAAAGGCATCACTGATCATTATTAGCAAGAAACTATGATCCCTCATAAAATCATCCAAGGCCAGCTTTGAAAGAAAAATCGCCAAAGAATCTAAAGATAATCACAAAGTCTTTTTTAGCTATGCCAAGAATCTAGGTGGCAACTCTCAGATCTGCTCTGAGCTGGTGCAAAATGGCAAAAAATACACTGAACCCACTGACATTGCCAATATCCTACCGGACAGGTTCCATGCAAACTTTACCCCCCCCACCCCCAAAAGGGCCCGTGTCCATCCCAGAAGAATGTAGACCCCCAGACATCACATACACACAGGTAAAAACAGCCCTCTCCAAAGCCAAAAAAAAGCATCAATGGGACCGGATGGTATCCCTGGCTGCGTCTTACACGAGCTCCAAAAAGAACTAAACCCTCACATAAATTCACTGTTCAAACTCAGCCTTACTACAGGATATGTACCCAAAGAATGGCGTACAGTAACAGTTATCCTGCTCCACAAAGGTGGTGCCACAATGGATCCCAGGAACTATCACCCTATAAGCCTGACTAGCCTGGTCTGAAAGGCTATGGAGCGCATCATCATGGATCTCATAAACAAAGACATTGGGAACCTACAGATACTGGACCCTACCGAATTCGGCTTTGTTAAAGGCAGATCTTGCCTCTTAAACCTAGTAGACTTCTTTGAAGTAGTTACTAAGGCCATAGACGAGGGAAAGGTAGTCCACACAGCCTACTTGGACCTTGCACAGGTCTTCGACACAATACCCCACTCTGGCATTATAGATAAGCTCACCAGCTTGAACATTAACCCCTATGTCACAAGATGGGTTGCAAACTAGCTCATGGATAGAACTCACATGGTCAGAGTTGCGGGTGCCATGTCCGACTCCAAACCGGTTACAAGTGGCGTCTCACAGGGCTCAGTCCTGCGAACCCTCTTGTTCGGTATATACTTTCTGAGGTACAGGCAAGCACGGGAGGACTATGGCTGACCAAGTTTGTAGATGATTGCAAACTGGGAGCCATAATCAGCCCTCCAGCTGACACAGACATCCTCCAGAAGCATCTTATGGAGACAAATACCTGGTGTCAGAACCATGGCCTCAAGCTAAATGCTAAAAAGTGCATAGTCATCCCCTTTGGGAAAAACAAAGTGCCCACGAACTACCACATAGGTGGTAATCCACTAAGTATGGGAGATGTAATTAGGGATCTTGGGACCCAAGTAGACAGCAACCTCCCCTTTAATAATCACATTGCCAAAGTGGTTAGAAAAACCTTCTATATAGCCCACCTAATCATGAAAGGGTTCACATCTAGCTAAAGAGAGGTCATTGTGCTCCTCTACTCATCCCTCATTAGGCCCATAATAGAGTACAATGCCCCATTTGGGATGTACCTTACCCGACACCTGCAACAGCTGGAAAAACTCCAGAAGTACCTTACCAAGAGGATCGTGAGCCTCAAACAGATGCCCTATGCAGCTCAACTAAAGAAACTCCAGCTCTACTCAGTGATCTCTGCCTGACATAAAAGGCCATGTCTAACCCAGAATTAATGGACATGCTCCACCTCAAGAAAACCAAATCCCTTAGAGCTACATGTTCCAGGGATTTAAACCTCAGCATAACAATAAATAGGACAAGCTGGAGGGATAGATTCATATCCCAGAGGCTTCCCTCGCTCTGGAATAAATTCCCAATCCATGTTAGGCAGAGCACCTCACTGACCCTCTTCAAGAGAAATCTTGACGAATGGATGGGAAATCATAAATTTACTCCTGGGATCACTTCTATGGCCCTGCTGGACAGAGGCTCAGGAATCTAATCAAATCTAAAAGGGAGACGAAAGCCAACACACTCTGGCTAGGCTTATAAATGCCCTAGGGCAAGATAGCCTAGTACCTACTTATGAACCTATGAACCTATGAAAATGGCAAATACCACATACCTTGACCTGGCCAATTCATTCACTACAATACCCAACACAGGTATTGTTAACAAACTCTTAGAACAAGCATAAATCCCTTCATAACTCACTGGACTGCTGGTTGACTGACAGATAGAACCCAAGAATTCAAGATCTGTGAGACCACCTCCACCAGGAGACCAGTCACCAATGGTGTACCCTGGGGCTCCATGTTGGGGTTGCTGCTGTTTGACAATTACTTCTCAGATGTCAAGGCCTCTGGCTCACGAAGCTCATAGATGAGTGTAAATTGGGAGCTTTCACAGACCCCCCCCCACAGCACCACCATCCTACAAGAGGCTCTAACACAAGAAAATGATTGGTGGCAAATCCATGGATTAAAACTCAGTGCAAAGAAATGCATTATAGCGCCCTTTGGGAAGTAGTCCACCTAAGCTCATTACTCCATTGGTAAAACATTGCTAAAAGTTGACCCAATAGTTAGGGATCTGGGAACATATGCAAACAGTAACCTGGCCTTTAACCAACCTTTAGACAAAATAGTAAGAAAATCATTCTATGTCACCCAACTCATAGCAAGGGTATGGCATTCAGGTCCAAAGAACTTATAGTACCACTCAACTCAGCCCTTATCAGACCCATCTTTGCGTATAATGCCCCCTTTGGCATGTACCTAACCAAGCACTTGCAACTGTTGGAATTCCATTAAACGTTCCTCAGCAGGAGAATCCAGGGTATGAATACCCTGTCCTACACAGATCACCTCAAGGCCTTATCTCTGTTCTCGGTCTCTTACAGATTACTGAGAGGAGATCTAAGCCTAGCATATAATGCATCCTCAGATCCAGTTCTGATGGATCTCTTGCATATCTGCAAAACAAACAGCACCAGAAACACCAGATCCAAGGACCTGAGCTTTGTGTGCAATATAAACAGAACACGCTGGATAGACCAATATGTTTCTCAATAGATCCTTGTGCTACGAAATAAGCTCCCCATCTATTTGAAGCCAAGTTCACCCCTTACCCTATTCAAAGAAACCGCGATCATTGGCTAGGAAATCACAAATCCACTCCTGTCTGGCCCCTATATTTCTGATGGACAGGGGTCGACAGTAAGTAAATGAATACCCAACATATCCCCCCTCATAACCCTTAGCTACCTCTTTACTAACATACCCTATCATACAGGCATCCAAGGTACTCAGGGACAAAACTGGGCTGGGTTGCATGGCTAGGCTTGGTAAAGACCCTCATGGATATTAGACTAGTATAAACCTATGAATGTTCCTCTTACTGAGGTACAGTTGAGGAGTGCTGGAAGCTGTTAACTGGTTCTGCTATTTTCCCTTCTGTCTTACTTTTTGACTTCTTCTGATTTCCCCAGTTTGCTGCCATTACCACTGTCTGGATTCAGTTTCATCCACTGTGCCTTCAGTTTTGCATTCCATTCTCGTATCTTTTGCTGAAGTTCTTGCTCAAAGCCTGCCTCTAATGCCACATCTTCTGCATACAACTTTGTTGGTGTTCCCCCTCCAACGTGTTTGCTAATGTAGTCCACCACCAATATGAACTGCATTGGGCTTGGACATGAACCCTGATGCACACCCACTCCCACTGGGAAACCCTCCTTGACTCTGAACACTGTTTATATTCATGTCATTGGGTCTTTCTACATAGCCTGTACTAATTCTATCAATGTTTCTCGGACTTTAAACCACTGCAGGACCAAAATCAGTTTTTGGAACCTTGTCATATGCTTTCTCCAACTCTATGAATGCGCAGTTGGACTCTTTTCTCACCCCCAGCTTCTTCTGAACTATCTGACTCACTGTAAACTTTGGGTCAGTTGTGCTGCATCCTGATCTGAATCTGAATTGCTCATCTCCCTTCTTACTTTGCACTGCTATATGTTTTTGTTTGTCAGTCACCAGAACTTTCATACAATGTGATATGAGTTTGATACCTCTATACTGCCCACAAATGAAAATGTCCGCTTTGTTCTTGTAAATTGGCAATATGATGCATTTTCTCCAGTAATCTTTGATATGCTTTTCTTTCCATACCGTAATGACTACCCCCTGGAGCCGTTTCTCCCCTACCTCAACTAACATCTTGATCATATCTGCTGTGACCGCTTCTGAACCATCTGAACCTGCTGCTTTCCCCTGACGTTATTTTCTTTAGGGCTGTTCTTATCTCTTCTAGGGTGGTCTCTTCTTCCTCTCTCATCGTAGACTGTCTGTGGGGCAGTACTGCTTTTGCAGTGTGTCTTCATTCAGAAACTTCCGGAAGTGCTCCTTCCGTCTGCCTCTGATGCCTTGTGGATTGGTATGCAGTTGCTGCTGGCATCTCTTATAAAGGATGTCTGGTTATCTTCTTTATCTTTTTGTCTTTGCCTTCTAACCCGATGGGGTTTTTCTGTGCCACCTTCCAAGTCAGTTTCCAGAAGCTGGTACTGTCTCTAATGACTTGTTCTTTGCTAATGCAACAGTCTCTTGTTAGCCAATCAGTATTTCTTCTTGGCCTGGTTTGTTTTTTTCTATCTGTCATTTCTTTCTGCACCCCTTCTTCTTTTAATCACTTCCTGGACCTCATGATGGGAAATATATATTTATATATTTATTCATTTTAATTTGTTAGACAGGTAGATGGCCTGGTTTTTCAGTCATGACCTGGGCAATCAAGGCAGATACAGTTACAGGAACAGCAACATAAAAAACAAATTATATAATAACACAAATACATTATGCATACAGGTACATAAAAAGAAGCATAACAGATTAAACCCCGACTCCAACAGTAAACAATGTAATTACCTTAAAGGTATTAAAGGTATTAACGCTATTATATGAACAGAATCAAAAAGTTTTAACAGTGACTGCAACATAAAACAGTGTCATGTAACACCATAGGAGTTATAAGAAAGCAAGCATATAAATAAATTAAGTCAGCAAGGTATACTGAAAGGATTATCTCACTTGTAGAGTAGCCTTATCCAAAGTTTGTGAAGCATTTACATTTGTTTTCACTTGACAAATAGGTAGACTGTATTTTCATAAAATGTTAAATATCAACTATCACTCCGACATTTTCAGAGATGATGGTCCATGAGGCAGGTGCTATTTTGGAAAAGGCTCTCTCACAAATAGCTGATGTGATTGGGCGTTTATATAACTGTACGTCCTGAAGAGAGTGGATGGAGTCGTTGATGGACAATTTCTTAAAAAAGGAGGACTGTATCTCTGATGAAATATCTGGAAGGTAAGAGCACTCAGGAGAAGAGAGGCCCTGAGAACCTATTTGATTTTTCTAAGGTGATGCATTGATGTTCCTTGGAGTAAGAGAGACAAATAAACATAACGGATTTTTTTTCAGTTGTTTAAAGAAGGATAGTATTTTTCACAGAACAGGAAGCAATGATCAGAAGAGTGTATTCTAATCTAGGTGTACGAATATTTGTGGTGATGGTTCATCTAGCCTTTGCAGAAGATTAGGTAGTTTGTAATACTCACCTATAAAGACTGAGGGTAGCACAATGGATAAGGTCCTCTCTGCATAGAGACAAGGTCCAGGGCTTGATTCTGACCTTGGGTTGTTGGCTAGACTTAAAGTTGGCATGACTGTAATTCATGAAAGCTGAGTGTCAAAAATTAGTCCTGGGTGATTTTTGCTGGTAAACAAAGGGGAGGGCAGTGCCATTTGGTCAGCTGGGGATTTTAGTCAGTCTTTGAGCAATACTAAAATAATTAAAAAGGTTTGTACAGTGTAGACAGGCACTTTATTGGGAAGACGCCAATTCCATATTATAGTAGAGTCTCTTTGCAGCTCACTGGAAAGAATGGATAATATTTTGTTAACTGTAGCAATAACAATATCATCAGCATAGAAATGCAATTCAGATGATGACAATCCCAATGTAGCTCACTTATATATAGGGAAAATACAAGGGGGACCAAAACAGTGTTTTGTAGGCTCTCTTTAAAAAAAATAGTTATGTGCTCGATGTTTAATGTTCAAAGCTGAATTAGCAGACAAAACAAGTCTTCCCAAGAATCACGGTCCAAGTTTGTCTATGTTGGTGTAAATTTCAAACGTCACAACATGAAAACATACTTGTTATGCATCAAGACTGAGGATGCAGGTCTGTTAAATTTCAAATCACTCAGCCAGGAGCAAGCTTGATAAAGTCAGTACCTGCTCAAATGAGGTCTGTTTCCTTGCTATGGAGGCACATCTGAAGTTTCATTTTTTGCTTGCAGTACAGAGGCAAGAAATAAACATTGTACTTTGCACTGATTTTTTCATCAGTAACTCACAAGAACAAACCACTTATGTAGTTGTACTCAAAAGGCATTTGTATTGTGCAAATGTGGAATTGTGGAAGAACTCTGTCTCACATGCAAAAAATGAAACTCCCAATTTGGCTCCAGTACTGGGTAACAGATTTTAGCAAGTCTGCATGTATGCATAGTACATAAAGTAAATAATAAATAAGTGCACATCTTTGTGTGTTAGTTTGGGCACCTAGTGGGGCATGCTATTTCACAGCCGGAACATGTACCCCAGTGTGTCCCAGTGTAATGCTGCCTGTACATTTGAAGCCACGATGGCAATATTGTCTGAAAATAACAAAAATGCAGAACATATTCAAAAGACGGATAAGGAACAATCCTCAGCTGCATCTTAATCCTCTAAGTATGTGTGACAACCCACCACTGCCAACCAAAATGTGATGTGGATCTCCCACCACTGCCACCAATACGTAACAACCCACCACTACCAACCAATATGTGATATGGATATCCCACATTTGGACCAGTAATCAAGGAGCCTCAATCCTCACCACTGGTACCTGTGGGGGGACATTCACTGGCAGGATAAAAGCTACACACACTATTTCTAGATGAAGCTCTCTGCATCAAGTGGAATTTCCCTTAAGGACACAAAGACACCGCAGTCAGTTGGGGGCTGGTTTCTCCCTCCCTCTCTCTTCAGATCCCCAGTAAGACTCCCCACTGGCACAGCTATAGAGTTGAGTACATAACCAGGGTTCCAAGCCATGTCTTCCAAGACTTTATCTGTCCAACCAGTGCTTTGTGTCCCTGCAAAAGTAGGTGACACACACACACACACACACACACACACACACACACACACATATATATATATATATATATATATATATATATATATATATGGGTCTAGGACTATTCACTGAAAGCACATTTCACTGAAAACACAATTCACTGAAACACATTTTACTGAAAGTTATATATGGCCTTTTCCCCACTGTAGTGCTACCCTGGAGTTAGAATATATAGCAAAGGTGGTGTAGTGGGCACCCCCCCACACATTGGGGGTGTGTGGGGGTGTAGCCCCCCAACTGTTTTAAATATTTTGAACTATACACATGGATACTTGCAATTTCAATAAATTACTCTTTTCAAAACTTAATATATATCCAAACTATGTGGGGGGCTATGCCCCCACACCCCCCAATGTTGGGGGTGGTGCCCACCACCCCCCTTACTATATACTCTAACTCCAGGGTTGCACTACAGTGGGGAAAAGGCCATATATAACTTTCAATGAAATGTGTTTCAGTGAATTGTGCTTTCAGTGAATGCACAGTCAAATGTGTTTCATTGAAATGTGCTTTCAGTGAATAGTCCTAGACCCACACATATACATATATATATATATATATATATATATATATATATATATATATATATATATATACACATAGTTGGTTGTTTCTGCAGACTGAGTCTCAGTCCTGCTAGTATAATAGTTATCTTTTTTTTTTGGTTTTGGTTTTACACACATCACTTTAAATACTGCTAATTTCACCTAGTACTTAATAGACTTGAAATTAATTTAGGCTGTTGATTGAGGCAGTACCATGTTTTTATGAATTTATGTTCAAGGCTACTGTTTTTCCGTTTCCCTAGAGCACCCTGTACTACTCCAAAATTGGTGTTATGTACTGGTAAAAACAATGGAAATCCTGTAATTTGTAATTTTAGATGAGGTTATGCATTCAACAAAACTTGAATTTGTTCTGTCAGTTTCATTTATTTTTCTGTTTGTTTTTGAAATGTGCTTTTAATCTCTTTATATAGAGACATAAAATCTGTTTTTGATTTACATGTATAAATGACAAAAGTCATAATGGAATCATTGTGCTGACAGGAAACACAGTAACAACCCTCAGTATTTCTCCAGGAATTTCAACTTATGAAAATGTAGCATCATTATTCTGGTAGCCAGTAGCCTTGAATGTGATGAATAGTTTAGGGCAAACAAACTCATATTTCAGTTCTAATATCATGCCATTATGTCTCAAAGATTTAGCTTGGGAGTTTATGTGAGTTGGAGGTATCCACTGCAGCTTGCTCAGTTTTTATACATGGTCAAACTGTTTTTAATACAGCTTTAAACTGGAAGAGGCACAGATGAATCAGAATTACTTGGATACAATCCCAGCATTCAGAAACATGGCTAATGCAGCCATGCAATGTCTAATGCCATGATGGCTAGTAATGCAATGTTGATCAATTAAAGAGGAGGCAATTAGCAACTCGACTATCAACTAATGAAAAGCATATATGGCAGTAGTGACTTGCAGGTTAATGTAACTGCTTGGTGTGTGTCAAGAACATACATACAGCTTTGTACTGAGTACTTAAAACTCATTACAGCTGAGTGCACCTCCAGGCATTTCTACAGTCACCTTTTACAGTACCTGTAGGTGTCAAATATTACTTGCTCATATTTGTATTAATAATTCCAAAACCATGCTCCACACAAGGTATCAGAATATTTTAACTTGAAGCATACATGATGGCAAATACAATTGTATTGATTTTTGACCTCAGTCAATGAGCATTTGTTAGAACTGTAAGGTGATAACTTCATTTTTTAAAAGCTCAAGCCACACCCACTGGGAGTTAAAGGTACATACTCAAAAGAGCTGTACTGGAGGGAATGAGTTAAACAGCACCTGAGTAGGTGGCATATTCGTTTTCATTGGTGAGCTGTAACACCATTCCTGTTAACAGTGGACTATATTGGATGGAAATAAGATGTGTGTGGGAGGGAAATAACACACCAATAGCTTACGTGTGTGCATCATTACATTTACAGGTAAGCATGTATGAGAAGATAGGAAGAGTAATGAGAGGTTGTTGTGCAGGGCCTCTCTGAAAGTTTGGATGCTCCTCACCGATCAGAAATGACAGACGTTTTGACAGTAGGTCTAGGAGGATCTTGATGACCACTGCTGGTAGTCATAATTGCACACAAGACCAAGCACACTGTATGCATGTAGACTTGACTGCTCACATGAGCAGGAAGACAACCTGCCTGGTAGAGGAGTGAAGGACCACAGCTGGGGGTCCACCAACAGAGTCAACATTAACTGACAGAGAAGTTCATGGTATTACTGTTTGAAAGGCATGACAGATCTGTCATTTCCAGTGGTGCACTCAGCCTTGGTTTGGTGGCCAGGAGAGGTCTATCATTGCCAGTGTTGGACTCAACCTCGGTCTAGCGGCAAGACAAGCCTGCCATTCATACTGGTGGACTCAGCCTTGGTGCAGAACTTCACTGAATACCGCAGGTTCAGCGATGCCCATATAGGTGAGATATCTAATCGAAAGAGCATACAGTGACGCAGACCTATATGAGTAGGCTAATATTTATTTATGTATTTATTGATTAACATTTGTTTACCAGAAAAGTCCAACTGGGTCCTGGAACACATTTTCAGCAGAGGCCCAAGGAGAAAAAAATTACTGTTACTATATAAGTAACAAATTATAATGTAGACTAACAAAAATAGACAGATTATACATTACATAAATATGCAATAGAAAAAAAAAAGAAGAAAAAGAAAAAGGTAGCCACTCAGAAGACACAGGACTGGTGGTGAAATAAGAACATTATTTCTGCAGTACCTTTCTTTTTCTTTAATTTTATGCTGTGCGGTACTCAAGATTAACCTCTGGTTAAACTTTATTTCTCAATATAGTCGAAAAGGTTTAATAACATCATACACAGAGTTCAAACAAACAAGTCATGCAGCAAACAGTAAAAAGTGGTGCAGAGGTTACACAATACAAAGCTGAAATTTATCAAATAATTTTTGAGTATGCAAGGTGCAAAATGGAGCAGAGGGGTGCAAAGGTAGCAGTGATGATGATATCCGAATTGATTAGAAGCAGATCTGGAGTACGATGGGGGTTTATAGAGGGAAACGTTAACAGGAGAAATTTAGAGAAGCTGTAGGACTGCACTGGAGGTACAGCTATGATGAGGGTCAGAGGCAGTCACACGGTGAGGTTAAGGTGTAAGAAGGACAGAAATTAAGTAGCTGAAGGGATCAGGAGAACAGTACAGCACATTCAGAAAGATACATGTTTGACCCTAGGATAGGACTGAGGAATTTTGCACAGTAATTCAGGAGGATGGGGAGGAAATACATATGATACAGAGGTTGAGTGATGTTAGGTGAATGCCATATGGCGACAGGTATTTCTTTGTGTTAGCCTGGCAGTAGACAGGAGCATAACATTCTGGCTGACAGGTTCAGTGCAAATTTCGCACCTCACTCACCCCCAAAAGAAGAAATACTTATCCCAGCTGAATGTAATCTCCCTGTCATCTCAGATGCCCAAGTGAGAACCGCCCTCAACAAAGCTAAAAACACAGCATCAATGGGACCTGACGGTATCCCAGGTTGCGTGCTACGTGAACTCCAAGAGGAGCTAAACCCGCACATAAAAATGCTATTTAACCTTAGCCTTACTACAGGATATGTACCTAAACACCGGCGTACAGCAACAGTGGTCCCACTCCACAAAGGGGATACCTCTACAGACCCTGGGAACTACCGCCCCATAAGCTTAACCAGCCTGGTCTGCAACGCTATGGAAAGAATCATTATAGAACTCATAAAAAGAGACATAGGGGATCTACAGACACTTGACCCCACCCAGTTCGGCTTTGTAAAGGGCAGATCCTGCCTTTTGAACCTGGTTGACTTTTTCGAAACAGTCACTAGAGCCATTGATGAGGGCAAAGCAGTCCATACAGCCTACCTGGACTTGGCTAAGGCCTTCGACACAATACCCCACTCAGGCGTCATAGATAAGCTCAACAGCTTAAACGTAAACACTTATGTCACTAGATGGGTTGCAAACTGGCTAAAGGACAGAACCCATAAAGTTAAAATCGCTGGAGCAATGTCAGACTCAAAGCCAGTCACAAGTGGTGTCCCACAGGGATCTGTCCTGGGACCCCTCTTGTATGGCATTTATTTCTCAGATGTTAAAGCAAATATGGGAGGGTTGTGGCTGACAAAGTTCGCAGATGACTGCAAACTAGGCGCCATAGTCGATACACCAGCGGACACATACATCCTACAAAAAGGCCTCACAGAAATGGACAACTGGTGCCGGAGTCACGGCCTTAAACTAAATGCCAAAAAATGTATAGTCATCCCCTTTGGGAAAAACAAAGTACCCACAAATTATCACAGAGACAGCAACCCACTGAGTATGGAAAAAGTAATCAGAGACCTAGGGACCCAAGTTGACAGCGACCTCTCATTTGACACCCACGTTGCCAAAGTGGTTAGAAAAACATTCTACCTTGCACACCTCATCATGAAGGGATTCACATCCAGATCCAAGGATGTCATTGTACCCCTATACTCCTCCCTCATCAGACCCATGATTGAGTACAATGCCCCATTTGGTATGTACCTCACCCGGCATTTGCAACAGCTGGAGAGACCACAAAAGTACCTCACCAAGAGGATCAAGGGTCTCCAACATATGTCTTATTCTGCCAGACTAAAGAAACTCCAGCTCTATTCAGTAGCATACCACCTGCTCAGAGTTGATCTCTGCCTGACGTACAAGGCCATGTCCAACCAGGATCTGATGGACATGCTCCACCTCAAAAAATCTGAATCCCTCAGGTACATGAGAGCTAAAGAATTAAACCTCGGCACAAGTATGAATAGGACATGCTGGAGGGATAGATTCATAACCCAGAGGCTTCCCATGCTTTGGAACAGGATCCCAGTTCGTATTAGGCAGAGCCCCTCACTGACTCTCTTCAAGAGAAATCTTGATGAGTGGATGGGAGATCGTAAGTTTACCCCAGGGGTCACATCTGTGTCACTGCTAGACAGGGGCACAGTAAACTAATTCTATTATATAAGGGGACCTTCATTGTGTCACTACTAGACAGAGGCACAGTATTCTAAATCTATTCTGTGCATTTTTGTACCATTTCATGGGGTGGCGAAAGCCACATCACTATGGCTAGGCTTACAAATGCCCCAGGGCAGATAGTCTAGTACTAAACTATGAAACTATGAAACTATAACCATTGGACAGAAGCTGTTTTAAGTGGGCCTTAAAGGATTTAGAGTTAGTCATTTGTTTAAAAGAGAAAATGATTGAATTCTAGGCTTCAGAGACATAATTTGAAAACAGAGAGTAACCATCAGTGTTAGAATTTGTTATGGTGTTAACAATTTAGATCCTGAGCATAGCTCCGTGTTTGGAGTAGGTCTGAATAACTATTTTTAATGCAGGACATTTGTCGGATTTGAATGTGTTTTGGGGTTATAAGTAGTTGGGATATAGTTAGATAAGTAGGACATTTGTGAGATTTTATTTTATTTATCTAACATTTGTTTACCTGGAAAGTCCGACTTGAGCAAAGCCATTTTTCAGTGGAAGCCCAGGGAGAAATGCTGCAGATGCATGTCTTTGCAACATGGGAGGAAACGGGAGTACCCAGATGAAACCCACATAAATGTAGGAAGGACATGCAGACTCCACAAAGAAGGTACCACAGCCACAAATCGAACCAGAGAACCTCTTGCTGTGAGGCGATAATGCTACTGCTGCACCATTCAGTTTATATATAACTTTATGGGTTATCTGAAGTTGAAACATAGATAATTAGGGCAATTTCAGATTTTTATATAAGTTTATGGGTAATCAGCACTTGAAATATAGTTAGATAATTAGGGCATTAGTTGGATATGTATATATGTTTATGAGTCATGTAGTTGAGACATAGATAATTAATGAATTTTTTGATTTGTGTATAAGTTTATGGGTTATTAGAAGTTCAGACCTAGTTAAATAATGAGGACATTTGTCAGGTTAGTGTATAAGTGTATGTATGTGTTATCAGTTCTGACAAAGTTTGATAATTAGGGCGTTTGTTGGATTTGTATGTGAATATATGATTTATCAGTATCTGAGACACAGATAATTAAGGAGCTCTAGTCGGTTGAGCTGCTTGATTGTGAAAGAGTGATGACTTCTGGAATGATAGCAGCTGCAAAGTTTGCAACTTTGTTGTAAAATTGTTGCTTTTTCTTTTTTTGTATGTTTGTAAATTGGTAATAACTGGTGAAGCATATAGAAGGGAGAAGAGCAGAGATGTTGTGGTTCTATGTTTTGTTTACTATCAGTAAGGTAGGGTTTGAGCCTGTAGAGGAAATTCAGTTTTTGATGTGTTTTGCTAATTGTTAAAGATAAGTATTAATCGAATTTCATATTGTTATGTGTAGTAATTCTGAGTAATTTAGTGTGTGACACACTCTGTTATAGTATTATCACCTGAGTATGTTGCTAACTTGGTTTTCTAATCAGAATGGTACTTGTGAAGGAGTATGATTAGTCCAGTTTTCTTGGAATTTAGGAGATAAAAATTGTCTAGTCAATTTTCAACAGAAGAGATGAGTGCTGAGTTACTTCTTTAACTGTTTTGATATTCACTGCTTTGCAGATGAGAGTGCAATCTCATTTTAACTCTACTTTTCTAAGTACTCTAAATGCCACAGTGCCAATACGGACAAAATGAATAAAAACCAATACTGCTAAGTACTCTAAATACCACAGCGCCAATATGTACAAAATGAATAAAAAACAATACTGCTAAGTACTCTAAATACCATAGCGCCAATATGGACAAAAATGAATAAAAACCAATACTGCTAAGTACTCTAAATACTATAGCGCCAATATGGACAAAATGAATAAAAAACAATACTGCTAAGTACTCTAAATACTATAGCGCCAATATGGACAAAATGAATAAAAAACAATACTGCTAAGTACTCTAAATACCATAGCGCCAATATGGACAAAATGAATAAAAAACAATACTGCTAAGTACTCTAAATACCATAGCGCCAATATGGACAAAATGAATAAAAAACAATACTGCCCCATTGCTAACCAAAAACACCAAACAACTAACACTCCAAAGAGACAAACACTGGTAGCAGCATCAAAAAATAACCCCCCAACACCCTCCTTCAATACAAACAGCTCCGTAACCTTGTGAAAAAACAAATAATTAGTGACAAAAAATCGTATTACATCAAGCTCCAGTGCAGTCATGCCAAAAACCCTAGACCATTCTGGAACTGTATAAATACTCTTCTCAACCCCAGCACCAAAAATAATCCTTGCCCTGAGTCCAGTAAATCAGACCAAGAATTAGCCTCATTATTCAACTCTTTCTTCATCAACACCATCTTTGAACTCACCAAAACCTTTCTCAATAATAATCCCACCTCTAGCACTTCCACTTCTGCTTCCACTTCCACACCCTCCAACCCTAACTCCCCCCTATTTTTAACCTTAAACCCATATTCACCTATTATATAAAAAGGCTACTCACTAAACTAAAACCCTGATCTAACACCCCTGACAATATGCCCTCAATTTTCCTCAAAGCTGCCGCTGATGTGATTGCTTTCCCTATTAGCATCTTAATAAACAGATCTATACAAGAATCTTATGTCCCCAAACTCTGGCGTAAAGCCAATACTCTACCTCTTCACAAAGGTGGGAAAAACAACACCATCACTACTTTCCACCCTATAGCAATACTCTCCCCCATCTCCAAAATCCTAGAAAAATGCATCCATCTCCAACTCATGCCTTTCCTAACTCAAAACCAACTCCTCACTCCAACCCAACATGGTTTCCATCCCAGACATAGCACTATAACAGCTCTGATCTCATTCCTCGACACAGTCAATCATGCCCAAGATTCAGGGGAGATAGTCTCCACTGTTCTCCTGGATCTCTCCAAAGCATTTGATAACATTTTCCATATCCACCAACTTACTCATCTTTCTAACCTAAATCTCTCCCATAATTCCATCTCTTGGTTCTCAAGCTACCTGACTGACAGATCCCAAACTGAAAAATGGAAACAGGGTATATTTCCCTTTCTACTTACCGCTACTGGCATTTCACAGGGATCCATCCTAGGTCCTATATTGTTTAACATCTTCATTAACATATTTCACTCTGCTATACCCAATATCAAAATAATCCAATATGCAGATGACTCAACTTTAGTGTGCGCTGCCACTAATCTCTCTGAACTCTTAACAAAGATGCAGTCCGCCTTCTCAACCACCGAGGCCTGGATGCACCAAAATATTCTCTCACTAAATGCAAACAAATCCAAAATACTAATCATCCTACCATCAAAATCATTACCTTTTGAGAAAACTTCTTTCAAAGTGGTAAGCGAAAACAACTCACCTATTGAAATCATCCCCCGTGCTAAATTGCTAGGTGTCACCATAGATGAGCAACTGAAATTTGACACCCATATTCTCCAAAACATAAAAAAAAACATCAAAAACTAGGGATGCTGTATAGGAACAATCACTTCCTATCTCTCCATACTAGACGTACTCTCGCATCCACTTTCCTCCTCCCCTCTCTAATGCACGGCACACCTCTTCTAACCAATCTATCTGCATCCATAACTTCCAAATTAGAAACTTGCTATAACAACATTTCCAAATTTGCCACTAAATCTAAAACCTCCTCACACTATTGTCTTGCCCTACACTCTCTACATCGGCTAGAACTTCCAAACTATCTGAATTACCTCCAGCTCATAACAGCTCATATTTTAATCTTTAACCCATCTAAATACCCTGCCCTTACAAACATCCTTCTCCCTTATACCCCTAATAGAACTCTTAGGTTTGCCCATCAAAACTTAATCACTGTCCCTAAACCACCCAGCAGGACAACTAGTCCTCTCCTCCTTAGGAAAAAATGGAATTGTCTCCATCTTTCCCTAAAAGATCTTTGCTGAACTTAGAAAACTTTAAAACCCAACTTCACTCCTTTCTAATTGTAAATGTACTTGCATCCTACCACCTTAAGGTATCTTTCCTTTAAATTCTTCCATTTCTAAGCTTGTTTTCCACATTCTTATAATAACTTTCTTTAAAAATCACCAACTACTTCCTGGATTGTTACTGTTAGTTCTTATAAGAAGGTCATTCAGACATAATATTGTCTAGAATCTAACAATGACAACTGCCTTTCTCGGAACAATTTTGTAAACACTATTCTTTGATATGTAAATATTAGTATTTGTATTTCTTGTCTACTGTATATATTCTGTCTGTATTTTGCTGTGTTTTCTATATTGTAATGTTTGCTATTGTTGGAGCTTTTCTCCCCGGACCTCCACTGAAAATGGGCTCACTGGGCCCACTGGACTTCCCCGGTCATCAAACTGGAAATAAAAATAAAATAAATAAATATTGGATGATTGTGTGTTTAGCAATTGTTTGAAGGTCGTGAGTGAAAAGGCTGAATAACAATGGTCCTAGAACTTGATTCCTGGGAAACATCCTCAGGTACTATGCTGAAAGAAGAGCTGTGATCTTTCCATTTTAAAGCATGTATTCTGTGTGATAGACAACTATAAAACCTAAGAAAAAATGAGGAAGAGATGCCTATTGCAGTGAGCTTTTGTAGCAGAAGTGGGTGTGATATGGTGCTGAATACTTTAGATAGCTCTACGGACATACATGAGACAAGCGTGCCAGAATTTCTGTTACTGTTTACTGTGTTATTAAGGCTTAATTGTACAGTAGTCACAGTATGCTTGGGATGAAAGCCATGTTGGGTTGGTGTGAGGATATTGTTTGTGATGTATTTCATGAGCTTAGAGTGAATGCATTTCTCAAGAAGTTTAGACAGGCAGGACAAAATAGCTATGAGCCTGTAATTTGAGAGCTCTGTGGAAGTTCTACCCATATGCAATGGTATTATGTAGCACTTTTTCCAAAGACTGAGGACATAGTTTTCTTTTATGGAGCTGTTGATAAGAATAGAGACTGGATAGGCTATGCTGCTAGCTGCTGTTTTACATACTCGGCAGTTAGATTAAATGGGACTAAAGTTGTAGGCTTTAGTTTTCGGTGGAACTTTTTTATAGCAGAACTGGGGACTGGCTCATTAAAGACGTTTCCAGCATGGTTGATTATCTGTAGAGGGTCATGTGAGTAATGCTATTTTTGTTAGTGATTAGAGACTCAGCAGATTTAATGGAATGATTATTGAACTGATTGTCAATAACATACTGAAAGAATCTGTAGTAGATGGGGTTGGGGGGTTTACTATCAATATTACAAAAGACAAAACATTTTCCATTCACAATACCAAAGTAAACCACCAAACCTGAAATCTCAACTGCTACACAATGTCGACCCAAATGATTGACACATTTGAGTCGACAACATTGTCACCGAAAACATCACGTGATGTCCGTATAGGAGCTGATGTAGATCAAATTCCTATATGACATATCGCGATTTTGCAGGGGGGCAAGCCCCCGTGCACCCCCCTTTGGGGGGCCTGCGCCCCCAACACCTCCTGCTAATAATATACTCCAACTCCAAGATCGCACTAAAGTGGGGATATGGATGAATTTCCAATCCCCACTGTATCGCAATCTCCGTACAGTTTGTCGAACACAGTTATGCGAATGCACTACTGCATTCGCATAAGTGTGTTTGATGACCCCATACATTTGACATTGTGCAAACAACAATCTCATTTTCGGCAGTATATGTGCCGACAGCTTGTCGTTTGCATAATTGATAGTAAACTGGGGTTGGGGTGGTGGTTTGTTCTGGATTATGAAGGTTGTTTATGGATATACAGAAAAGATTTAGGGGTACGTCTACTTTTTTCTGAACTAAAGTATAGTAGGATTTCTCTGATGAAAGCTGGAGAGTGACCCCACTTGTATGAGGTGATTTTGAGTGAGTAGTTTGACCGATAAGAGTGCAAAGTGGTCACTTATAGTGTCCATGAGTGAGCCAGAGATATCTATGGCGTTTGGAGTGTGGTCACTTATAGTGTCCATGAGTGAGCCAGAGATATCTATGGCATTTGGAGTGGAGATGATGAACCAGTCTAGGATGGATTATTTCTGAAAGAAATTAAACCTAGTCGAGGTAGTGATTAACTGAGGGAAACTATATAGATCTATGGAGTTTCTGGGGCTTGCAGTGTTGATTGTCATCCAGTCAGTTTCACCTGGGCTAGGAAGTCTTCAGCTGTGGTGATATTGTTTCCTGATTGCATATGCCTATGATAAGTATGGTTTTATAGTTGTTGGCTTTGTATAGTGAGATAATAGTTTCTGCCCTGCGAAATTGGGGAAAAGGAAAGAAGTTGTACATATTATTATATATTATTGCTAATCCATCTCCTCTTTTTGTGGTTCTCTCTAACCCAGGCATGTTACAGCCTAGTCATAGAATGTGTATGTTTTTTATTTTTTGTTTACTAAAATATTGGAACTGTAGTGTCTGAACCAGTCACAGATAATCTGTGATTTTGTTCTTGATACTTGTTCGGCTAATGCAAAACGGCTTAAGTTTGTGAAGTTTTGTTTTGTGGATATGAGTGTTGGGTGGATTAGTAGAGAGTGGTGTGTTTGAGGCTTTATCTAATGTTTGTTTTTACAGGTCTGTCAGGATGTCAGCAGCAGTATCGGTCTGTACAAGGTATGGGCCCTGTACATTTTGCTTACCACTCTGTTTTATAGCTGTAGTATCATTGTGATGTTGGTGTCTGAGAAGAGTGCATTAATACACTTTAGTTTGCTTATGTGTTTTCACAGGTGCTTTCATTTTAGGATCCTCTACTATGGGTATTTGCATGCCTGATGTTGGGGAACTATCTAAGCCCAGTGATGATGGCTGCTACAGCCCAGTGTAGTGTGGAATCACACATGGATAATGTGACATGCATATCACATGGTCTTTCCTCAGTTCTAGCTTCTGTGTCTGAGAAACCCACCTCTCAGTTCTAAGATGCCACAGAAGGACACATTGGCACAGGATGTGCCCTCTGCCTCTGCAGCAGAGACATCTTTGGTTTCTGGAAGCTTCTTTAAGCATGAAGATGGCAGTCAGGGTCAAGCTACTGGTTGTTAACAGTGAGATGGGTACTGCCTGTCCTCCTGAGCAGAGTGTCTACATGGCCAAAACAAAGTATATGAGCAGGGTCATTATACAAGGACAGATGGATAACACCGCAGGTATAGCAGAGCTAATTGATTTGGAACCTGTTCTGAATGATGACTGCAATAGGGCCTCACCCATATATGAGGCATTTTTGAAAGAAGGCATTGGAAATCTGTATGCTGTAGATGTTCCTTTTTGATATCATATCATGGCCATTGCTATTGTCATGACTGGTCCTTTTCTACTTATGGTGATGAAGCTAACCATGACAGGGCAAGAGCATGGTCTTGGTTTTATAGAGCTACAACCTGGACACCTACAACCATTGCTGGGGACACAGCAAAACATTGTGGACACAGCTTCAGATAGGGTGCTCATACTGAATGCACATGTAGCACATTATGCCTTTTATAGTCACAGACCACTCAGTCCTCTTTGAATGCCTTGGCTCATTCAAATGACAATCCCCACCTAGTATCTCTGAGGAGCAGGTCTTAAATGCCCTCTCCAAGGCCAATAACACAGCCTCTATGGGATCAGACAACATCCTGTCTGTGTTCTACTTGGTTTGAAACAGGAATTAGCATCACCATTGGGCACACTTTTTAATCACAGCCTAAGCCAGTGGAATGGAAAACAGCTACCGTCATCACTTTGCACAAAGGGGATGCATTCACAGACCCTGAGAACCATAAACCCATTAGCCTGACCAGCCTTATCTACAAGGCCATAGAATGAATCATCATGGACCTTATTATTACACACCTTATTGCTGGCTGCGATGCTCTAATGGCAGAGGGACTGTATACTGAAGGACATAATAATGTGGCAAGATTGTTATACTGGAGATTGTGCAAACATGATGGTATCGAATTGGCTGAAAAACATTGGAAACATGAGCCACAGAGAATCATAGAAAATGATGAAGTTTACATCACATGGGATCACCCAATACCAACAGTCCAAAAGATAGATGCTAGAAAACTGGACTTAGTGATCCAAGAAAAGAAGACAAAAGTAGCATTGATCATTGAAATCGCCGCACCTAGTGACTACCGTGTCTTGAGTACAGAGAGACACAAAGTCATAAAATACCTTGATTTTCAGGCAGAAACAAGAGCCATGTGGAAGAAAGATACCCACACAGTTCTAATAGTAGTGGGAGCAACTGGTCTTATAAAAAAGAATTTAACAAGTAATCTCCGTGGTATCCCCGAAGTTTCAAAACAACCCACTAAAGTGTAGTGGGTCTAAAAACAAAACAGTGTAAGAAACTTCTCGGTGTGGAAGATTTTCAGTCCATATATTTCTAGTTAATCACTGTATATTAATCAGATCAGACAATAGTAGTAGAAGTAGCGAACGTAAACTCGTCAAGTCAAAAAGTAATAATAGAAAATATATAATTCTACAGTATTACTAAATATTCGAAAGTAATCCAAGCAAGGCAGGCAGTCTTTTTCCAGTCGAAAATCCTTTATTAAGTACACAGACAAGTGATCCAAGTAAAACAAAAATAGAGTAATAATTTCCTCAAAAGCTTTCTAAATATATATATACTTTTTATCAGGCATGGGAGTGGTTTATTGTGCTGTAAAACAAAGTGTTATTGGTACACATGTTAAATTCACATCCCTTCCCCCATCAGTGTGACATTCGAGCTGGGCCTGCCCTACCTAGTAGCTGTCATAATAATATATAGCCCTAATGTACTTTAATGGTACGTCTTATTTAACCAAATTATTAAGTCTGTGATTTTATACAAGGCAATATACTACATGGCTGGAAATATATCAACCTTAGTTCATTTTGCGATCAAAAATTATATATAAATATATACATATACATTTTGCATGTAAAAATCAGTTTCTATTTTCATAACCTATTGTTAACAAAGATCGCTTTCGTCCTTCTAGATTTCTTCAGGTCTGTGTACAAGAACCCTAAAATATAATTAGTTAGTATTGTTATTATTATTATTATTATTATTATACGTTCGCTACTTCGACTACTATTGTCTATACGTTCGCTGCTTCGACTACTATTGTCTGATCTGATTAATATACAGTGATTAACTAGAAATATATGGACTGACAATTTTTATTTTATTTTTATTTATTTTACATTTGTTTACCGGGCTAGTCCAATTGGATATATTTCCATTTTCAGCAGAGGCCCGGGGAGAAAAGCTCCACATTTAGGTTAGTACAACAAGTCATTAAATAAAAGAAAGCAACAATGGTTAGTAAAAAAAGTACATACAGAATTAAGGTGCAAACAAAAAATATATGAGAAAGTTTATGCTAGTGAGGACATATTACTTCTGTTTACAGTATAGGAGTAGGGGAGTTAAACTTAGTAGGATATTCATAGAGAGTAAATATATATAAGCAATGAAAAAATGCAACCATCTGGAACTGTTAATTAAATTGAAACAGAGACTGATTAACAAAGGTATTTGGAGCTAGCTCTTCAGATGGGAGGGAGTAGGAGGGGGAGGAGAAGGTAAAGCTCATAAGTAGAGTCATAAGATTAGTCAGGATTGATGCATGGGCATAGCCAGAGAGTCTTTAGGTGTTGTTTGAGTTTTTGTTTAAAGAGGAAAGGTGATGACGTAGTACTTAGAGTGGTAGGTAGCGAGTTCCAGTGTTTACCTATGGTGTTAGAAAAAAGTGAATCGCCTGCAATGTTATTGGACTTAGTTAGCTTCACAAGAGGTTTATTAGAGGAGCGCAGTGAATTTAGATTAGAATAGGGAGATATAAGATCAGAAAGTATGGGGGTATTTTCCGGTTGGTAAAATAACCTGTGTATAAAGGTAAGTTGGGAGACAAGTAGGGTATTGTTCAATTCTAGCCAGTTAAGTTGTAATAGATTAAGACAGTGGTGAGTTCTAAATGGATTTCCAGTAGCAAATCTAGCAATGCTATTGTATGCATTTGCTAGTTTAGTAAGGTTTTTTTTCTTTAAGTTAGTGTTTATGTGAGAGGCATAAAGAAGAGTGGAAATAAGATGAGATTGAGCAAGTGTAATTTTAGCCTGAGGAGCTAGAAAGGTTTTAATTCTAAATAAGGAGCCAAGTTTTCTATTTACGGTTTTGATAGTGTTATTAATGTGGTTTTCAAAAGTGAGGTTATTGTCAATTGTAATACCTAACAGTTTAGTGTTAGAGTCAGGGACTATGTGTGTGCCATTATTAGAGGTAATAGAGAAGTCAGAGAGGGGGGACTTCCTATTGGGTCTGAAAAGCAGGAGTTTGGTTTTATTGGCATTTAAAAGTAGGCAGTGTTTCAAGAACCATGCCTTAACTGTGGTAAATATGTTCTGTGTTAGGGTTTGTAGTTCAGAGGAGGTATTAGCAGAGCAGATGAGAGTTGAGTCGTCTGCATATTGAATGCATGTAGCTTGAGGTATTGCTACATGTAAGTCATTTATAAATAAAGAGAAAAGGAGGGGACCTAGGATGGAACCTTGTGGTACTCCAAGAGTGACTGGCAGAAGAGATGAAAGTGTGTTTTCCCAGAGAACAGCCTGTTGCCTGTAACTAAGGTAGGAGGTAAACCATTGAACCGCATTGGTATCTAGTGAGAGAGATTCAAGGGTTTTTGGGAGCAGATGGTGGTTTACCATGTCAAAGGCTTTTGACAGGTCTAAGAAGAGAGCAGATGTTAGGATACTATTATTGCAGTTTTTATTGATACACTCAGTAAATGATAAGAGAGCTGTGGTAGTGCTATGAAATGGCCTAAAGCCATGCTGGCAGTTAGCTAGTAAATTGAATTGAGTTAAGTGGTGCATTAGCTGATGATGAATACATTTCTCCATTATTTTTGCTAGGGGAGATAGGAGAGCTATAGGTCTATAGTTAGAATACTCTTTTGAGCTGCCTCCTTTATGTAAAGGGATTATGTGGGAAACTTTCCAGATAGCAGGGATGGTTCCTTCCGTTATGGTTCTAATTATAAGGAGGGATATAGGATAAGCTACTGCTTCAGCTGCTTTTTGAAGGTATTCAGATGGTAACTGATCTGCTGATGGGGTACAGGGTTTGAGTTTTAGGATGAGTTTCAGGATGTAGGAAGTAGAGACAGGTTGTATTTGAAATATGGGGAGATTTGCAGGTAAACTGGTGGGGGTGTGTGATTTGTCTATAGTAAGTTTGTTTGCTAAAGACTTAATGGTGTCTGTGAAAAAGGAGTTAAAGGCATTGGCAGTTTGGTCTGAGGTATTCATTTCAGTCCCTGATGGTAAGGGTGTACTAGAGCGGCCTGGGTGTAGGAGAGAATTTAGGGTTGACCAGAACCTCTTGGGGTTGTTGTAGTGAGTTTGTTGTAGTTTATAGTAATAATTCTTTTTATCCAAAAATACAGCTTTTTTAGTGCTATTTCTTAACTGTCTAAAGGTTTGATGGTCAGAAATAGTCTTTGTAGTTCTCCATTTAGCCCAAGATTTATTTCTAAGTAGTATTTTTTGTCTTGTCTCTTTGGACAGCTAGGGGGCAGGTTTAGATTTAACTCTGATGGATCGTATTGGAGCATGTTGGTCGAGGATAGCTAGGAATTTGCTGTTGAAGTAATTGGTAGCATCTTCAAGAGTTAGGGTTTTTAGAAGATTCCAGTTACAAGCTTTTAGTTCATTTTGGAATAATAATGGGTTAAAGTATTTGTTGCTGCGTGAGACTCTGTAGGTAGGAGTATAATTAGTGTCATTTTTTTGTCTTATGATGTAAGTTAAGTAATGATCACTTGCATCACCAGGCAAAGTTCCTACTGTGTATGTTTGTTGCAGTTTTTCTGACAGGCACCAAAGCCCTAGACGAGGGCAAGTCTGTGCATACAGCCTACCGAGACTTAGCTAAGGCCTTTGACACTATCTCCCACTCAGGCATCATTGATCTTCCACACAGAGAAGTTTCTTACACTGTTTTGTTATAAAAAAGAATTTACAATCATATTTAGATATGTTACCAATTCATGTAACACCATATGAATTGCAGAAGGAGTCATTGCTTGGCACATTGTGGGTACTGCGAAGAGCACTTTTGGCTAACATCAAAGAGTGAAATAATACTAATTTCATGAACTTTAATCGTACTCTGACTTAAGAATGTGGTCCAGTCCCATCATGGTATTAGAAACCCAAAAGACTTGGAGAAATCAAAAAAAAAGAGACCTTATTAACAAAGACATAGGAAATCTCCAAACACTTGACCCACCCAGTTTGGCTTTGTCAGTAGGAGATCATGTCTGTTAAACTTGTTGGACTACATCAAGACAGGCACCAAAGCCCTAGACGAGGGCAAGTCTGTGCATACAGCCTACCGAGACTTAGCTAAGGCCTTTGACACTATCTCCCACTCAGGCATCATTGATAAACTCACACAGCTGGGTATCAACCCATATATTGTCAGGTGGGTTGCAAACTGTCTCACTGATAGAACTCATACAGTCAAAATAGGGGACTCCACCTCCTCCAGCAGATCCATAACCATTGGTGTTCCATAGCAATTTGTTCTGGGACCCCTACTGTTTGTAATCTACTTCTACAAAGTACAGGCTAAAACTAAAGGACTGTGGTTAACAAAGTTTGCTGATGACTGCAAACTGGGAGCAATCATTGAAACCCCTAGTGATGTCAACATCCTGCAAGAAGGTTTTATGCAGGCTAATGACTGGTTCCAAAGTCATGGTCTTAATACAAACAAATGCATTATCATCCCCTTCTGCAAGGGTGATATTCCGGCAAACTACCACATCAATAGCAGTATCCTAAGATAACAGTCAGCGGTGAGAAATCTGGGCACACAGGTTAACAACAACCTTAACTTCAATCACCATGTCTCCACAGTGGTAAGAAGGGCATTTTATATTGCTCATCTCATAAGTAAAGGCATTGCCTCCAGAAAAAAAGAGGTTATAACCCCCCTGTACTCTTCAAGTCAATAACAGGGTACAATGCTGTCTTTGGTATGTTCCTTTCCAAACACCTACAATGATTGGAGAGACCACAAAGGTTCCTTACAAGCAAAAATTCAGAGATTTCAAGATCTGTGCTGTGTGGACAGATTGAAATCACTGTCACCTTACTCTGTGTCATACAGACTGCTCAGAGGTGACCTGTGCCTTGCATATAGAGCAATCTCTGGCCCAGCTTTAATGGAAATGCTGCACATTCGTAAGTCAAATGGAACATGTGTCACTCACTCAAAGGGCCTTAACCTGGTATGTGATATCAACAGAACTTGCTGGAGAGACAGATTTGTTTCACAGAGGTTGCCCCACCTTTGGAACAAGCGTCCTATTTATGTTAAACAATGCCCCTTGCTGACCCTATTTAAGCATGATTTGGATGATTGGTAACCAGAAATTCACCCTGGGGATTCCACCTGTGTCCCTCTTGGACAGGGGCAATAGGTGCTGATTTTAATGTCTGCTTCAGCCAGACACCCTTGAAAACACATGTTGAACTTGGCTAGGCATGAAACAACCCTGGGGCCATTAGCGTAGTAATCTCCTATGATCCTAT
Organism: Protopterus annectens; assembly: GCF_019279795.1. Lineage (NCBI taxonomy): Eukaryota > Metazoa > Chordata > Ceratodontiformes > Protopteridae > Protopterus > Protopterus annectens. The sequence continues at coordinate 1,521,329,812 of NC_056726.1, read as the reverse complement.
GATGATATAATGCCCCCATGGATGAGGACATACATGTCTGGTGCACATACCTCCTGTGGGTGCCACAGACCTGTCTTTCAGATTCCAGTACAGTGCACTGTTTTCTGTGGGAGCTATGTTCAGGCATATTTGCAAATGTCCATTGGCACCAGCTGTGTCTACCAATGTTCACCACACCAGAAACATCAGCCCCTCCCTGACCAGTCTTCATGGCTCTCCACAGTCAGTGGACCAACAGACACAAGCTCTCCAGCACCAGTAATCCACTTCACACACAATGGTTGTTGCTGACACCTGTCACTGTGGCCCTCTCCAGCTGTGCAAATGGTGACAACTGTGCCCCTCAGTCCTCCATTATCAGATGCACAGTGTGATTAGTCCATGCTTGGTGGGGCATAGCCTGGTTGTAGTATTGTATGCATCACTGTTACTGCATGCTATGACTAATCTGGCTCAAAGTTGTGAACCAGAAGCTGCCCCTTAGCCAGTGCCATGGTGCAATGCACCACTGTCCACCTCCTGTCTTATCGTCTCCTGTGGCTGGCTTCTAAATTGGGGTCCTCAACAGCCACTTCCTCTTCTGCCAAATCTGAAATTTCCTCTTTCAAAATGTCACTACCCTGCTGTATTTGTTTATGTACTGACATGTTGTATAATACTGCATACATAGCAAATATTTTACTGCTGTACTATGGGGTACCACCAGAGAAATCTAGACAGTGGAAGTGGCCATTCAATCTGAACACATATTCAATTATATGTTGGGTCTATGACAGGGTAATGTAGAATACATTCTCTGCCATGGCATATGGGTTTCTCATCAGCGTAACTAGCAATGGCTCCAGAGTTTATCCGGTATCACTAATAAGATGACCCTGGGGAGATCACCGTACCCATATTGCTGATATAACTTGGAAATGTGCCAAATGTGAGAATTGTGGGCCCTACTTGGGTGACACACTAACACATTGTATGCTACATCCGGCACATTGCAGACTACCTGGCATTTGATAGAGTGGGATCCCTTAGGGCTAATATAATGTTGTCTCTCCTCCTCAGATGGGCCCTTTAAGACAACCTTGGTGTAGTCAGTGGTTCCCTGTACCTCTGGTAAATGGACTACTTCATAAAATGGATGCATGACATTTCTTCTCTACTCTGACATTATCATCAGCCCTCCTTTTTCCTAATTTTACATGGGATTGGGTGTCGTGTTACCTGTCACCACCTTTTCTTCGACACTCATGCCTGACTGTCACAGATTTTCTCTCACACGATCCATTCACGTCTTTGCTGGACGCTCTCATTCTCTCTTACCTTCTTCCTGTCTGTGCCAAATATTCTTCATCAGATTGTTTTCTACTTTTCTGCACATGTGCTCAAACCACCATAATCTATTCTGTTTGATCTTTTCTGCAATTAGAGTTACTTGGGCTTCTGCTCTTATGCCTTCTTTTCTTCATCTGTCCCACAGTGTGCGTCCTACCACCCATCTCAGGCACTTCTAGTTTCCTCATCTACACTGCCTTTACTGCTCAGGTTTCTGTACCATACAGTACTACTGGTCACACCACTGCTTTGTAGACATTATTTTTCAGCTTCTTTGGCATCCTTCTGTTATACACAAACCTGGCACTCTATGCCAGTTGTCTGCAGCCCCTTGGATTCTATCTTTGACCTCATCATTCAGACTTCCCTTCTCCTCAACCACCCCTCATAGATATCTGAAGCTCTTAAGCTGTTCTGCTATCTTTCCTTCAATGTCAGTTTTCAGCTTCTTCTGATTTCCTCAACTTGCTGTCATTACCACTGTCTTATCTGTACTTAGTTTTATCCCATGTGCAGTGGCGTAGCTGGAGAGGGGGTGGGCGAGAGCCTAGGTGGCACTTTAATAGTTTAATTGAAATAAATGTTTTTAAGGGCATTCTTATTTAAGAATGTCTGGTCACACACACCTGTCACATCATGTCTGTGCGTGCATTGTGGCACAGATGTCCGGTTCTTTCTGTCCACCTGCCAAATTTTAAATACAGTGTTGGGATTTTGCTTCTTCACAAGGTAGTTGTATAGCTTCTTATTGCTGCCAATGACTGAGTGTTCATTTCACAGAATTTTAGGGAATGTGTATATTTTGGTGGAATTTTGCTTTTGCTGCTAATGATTGTTCGCCAAGTAAAGGGCAGTTGCTGCTGATTCACTGCTAATGAGTGTGTGTGTGTAAAATGCCTCAGTTAGGTACACCTGGTGGTTAGTGTTACTCAGGCTCAAACCCTGTACCTTGGATACAAAAAACAAGACCAGAATTCTCTACCCATACCACCACTTCTGATTCAAGGAATTGAGTCCATACCTCTTAACTGTCCAGATTTTCACAAAATGTCTTGAACGTTTGGCTCATATTTTTGGACTCTTCTTCTTAAAACTCATGGTTTTCTAGAAAATCAGTGAGAACTGAATTCACTAAATAATGATATCCATTTAAGTTACATTCTTTCAGTCTTTCAGGAAATGCACGGTAACACAAAACATTTTATTTTAGCAGCTTTCTAAGATTGTACAAACAATGTTTAAAATGTGCCCCTGGTTTTGGGCCTTAATCCCCACCCCCCAATAAATTTTGGCTTTTTCCAGATTTTTTGTTCTGCAAAGTTGAGAGGTATAGTTGAGTGTCAAGTAGATTTTACAAGGAGCTAAGAGCTTCAGGGGAAGAGAAGTTTTGGGCTGCTTATGCCATGTCTTTCTGCATTGTTAGTAGCACAACAGGTAGCAGAATCGCTTTTGATGCAGAAGGCTTGGGTTCTACTCCCACAGTATGTAGATGGATTGCTGATACTGTACTATGTTGTACTTTAAAGGGAGTAGATGCTGCAGTCCTGAGAATGTCCTCATTTGGAGGAGATACCTAGTAACTATGCATGTGCTATCTGTTTGCCATCCCATTCCCTATTGCAATATTACTAGCTTTATCGTTTTTTTTAATCTAGGCAATTTATTCTTCAAGGGCAACAGGCACTTTATTTGTAGATGAAACAATGAAATATAAAGTTGTTTGCTAGCAGCAACCTCTTCATTAGTTACAGATCTCTTTAATGTGGAATTATTTAGATGACGTTTACTTCTGCAGAGATTGTGCATATTTATTGATATTGGCTGATTGTGACGACAGAAGTTTGAATAGACTTTTATGATGGAAATGTTCTGAATTGGGCAGTTTTGTCATTATTGATTCATACATTTTGTTTCATTGCTTACTGGAAAAATGTTCAAAACAGTAAATTTAAAACACTCTCACAAGTATGCTGGATTATACAAGGAATATAATTTAATACAATCAGGAAGGTGAATCAAAGAATACATGTATGTTTGCATGGTCCTAAATATGTGTGTGCAAGGGGCCTATAATTTGAAAACAGGCCAAAGGTAAACTTTATCTGCCACTGGCCAGATGCATTTTCTTTGAATGTGGGTTTCAATGCTGTTTCAATGAATGTGAGTTTCAAGTGCAGAGAAGCTTTAATGCTAAGTCTGTTTTCATTGAGAGACTGTATTGCTTTGTTTAGTAGATGTCTTTTGATGTTTGTGCTATAAAATTTAAAATAAAAGTTTTAAATGAAACCCAAATAATCATTGTAGAAGTAAAGCATAAAGCAGTATGCACATTACAGTATTATGGTAAATTGGAAGAAATAGCCAAGTAATGAGACAATGGAATGGCTGCATGTGGGGAGGGCTGTGTATGAGGGGAACCCATTTGACCATGATTTTGTGAGGGGGAGGAGTAGCAAACTCAAAAACAGCCATGGGTGGCATAATCTCTAGCTACACCACTGCCCATGTCTCCTCAGTTTTGCATTACACTCCTTTATCCTTTGCTGAAGTTCTTGCTCAGAGTCTGTCTGTAATGCCATATCATCTGCTTACAGCAACTTTGTTGATTGGTCCCTTCCAGTATGTTTGCTAATGTAGTCTAGCACCAATGTTAACAGCAGTGGGCTCTAAGCTGAGACCTGGTGCACACCCACTCCCACTGGGATCCCCTCTGTGAGACTGAACACTGTTCATACTTGAGTCATTGGGTCCTTATACATAGCCTGCACTAATTCTACCAATGTTTCTGTGACTTTTAACCACCACAGGACTGCCCAAATCATCCTTCTTGAGACCTTGTCATGTGCTTTTTCCAAGTCTAGGAATATCCAAATGGCCACTTTCCTCATCTCTGGCTTCTTCTCATCTATCTGTCTCACTTCAAACATCGAGTCGGTTGTGCTGCATCCTAGTCGGAATATGAACTGCTCATCTCCCATCTTACATTCTGCTACTCTGCATATCCGTTTATCAATCACCCTCCCCAGAACTTTCATCCAATGTGACTGGAGTTTGATTCCTCTGTACTGCCCACAGTTATAGATGTCCCCCTTATTCTTGTACGCTGGCACAAGTATGCTTATTCTCCAGTCATCTGGGATATGACTCTCTCCACACTGCTATTAGTACCTTCAGGAGCCATTTCCTCCCCTATCTCACCGAGCATCTTTATCATATCTGCTGTGACCTCATCAGAGCCTGCTGGTTTTCTGACTTCATTTTCCTTAGTGCTGTTATTACTTCTTCTAGGGTGGGCTCCTCTTTTTCTATCATTATAGGCTTTTCTGGGCAGTACAGCTTATGTGAGGTTTTCTTCATTCAGAAGTTGCTGGAAATACTCCTCACATCTGTGTTTGATATCCTGTGAACTGGTGAGCAAGTTGTTTCTGACATCCTTTATGAAGGGTGTCTGACTATCTTTTTTATATTTCGCTCTTTGCCTTGAAACCTGTAGTTTCTTTGTGCCACCTAATGAGTCACTTTCCAGAAGCTTGTAGAGTACCTCTGCTGCCCTGTTCTTTGCTATTTCAGCTCCTTATTTAGCCTCTTTGTTAGCCAACCAGTAGTTCTTCCTAGCCTGGTCTGTCTTTCCTATCTCCCACTTTTTCCTGCACTCCTTTCTTTTGATGACTTCCTGGACCTCTGTATTCCACCACCAGCTTTCCTTACAAACTTCATTTAAATACCTGGCTCAGCCGCATACCTGTTCTGTGCCCCTCAAACACACAGTTTAGAGGTGCTGCCACTCTTCTTATTCACCTCACCTATTTCATTCCCTTCTTGGGGTGCTAGAGCCCTGAGTAATTCCTTGAACTGTTTCTCACCAGTCAACTTCCATGTCTTCAGCCTGGTCTCTGTTCACCTTAGAGCCTTCTCTGAACACTGCTTGCAGCTGATTGAGGCAACTAGTGGTTTATACTGTGGGCCGACTGTTTCTCTGGGGAAGAAATCACTGATTCTTCCCCAGTGCCCTTTCCTTACTAACAGGAAGTCTTCCTGAGTTACACATTGAACACTCATATATTTGATCTGTAACCGTGTTTTTTCCTGAACTATGTGTTGTACTATCATGCCATTTGTCAAATAGAATTCTAGAATAGTTTCTTCTCCTTTATTCCTGTGGCCCCACCCATGTGGACACAGGCAGTCCTTATATTGTGTTCTGTCTGTCTGTCCCAATATTTACATCAGTTCACGTTGTCCCACTTTATCTAGTAGGTCCTGCAACTGCTGTCTGAATGCACTCACTATCACAACTCTGCTGTGGGACACAGTCTGAGATTATGAATACTGGCCTAACATTAGGCTGAAGTCTGATTGCCATGACATCCCACACTGCCTTCTGAAGTCTCTCTCTCACTCACCACAGTTGCCAAGACTCTGGATCCTAGGCCAAGTGCCTTTGCTGCATTGCCCTTCCATTTTGGATATGGAATACATAGGATGTTCAGCCTCATCTGTACCATCATGTCATCCACTTCAAGCTACATCATGTCTGTGTATCTACATTAAGTGTAGCAATTCTTAGTTCATGTTTGAGAGTTTGATTAGTTTTACATCAGTTTTCACTCAACTGAGCTATGACAGGTAACCCAGGCTGGGCAACTGGACACCAGCTGGTTAGTAGCTTATTAAGTCAGGGCTGGCTGGTTGGAGTGGGCCAAGTTCTCAACCCACTTATCACTGGTAACTACCCATGCCCATTTGGTGACATTAGTCAACATGACCAAATCACCTAGAGCCATATTTTACACCGTTGAATGGGTAGCCCTGCCATGGCACACAATCTGTGATCTATGTTCTTCTGTCTTGAAGATACTGTGCACCACAGTAGATGCCCAAAGCGGTTGGTCTGTACAGCTCTTCCCCTTATAGTGCACCATGTAGAGAATGTGCTACGACCCAAAGATCCATTCATTGGTGAGTTTGAGATGGAAACACTCAACATATTTTTCAGGGGTGGGAGGCACCCCACAGGGACACAGCAACAACATGCAAACTCCAAACAGGCATATTCTGGAGGTCAGGATCAAACCTTGTAGCTTGTGCATGAGAGATGAAGCCCTTAACCATTAAGTCAACTGCCCACTACTCTGTAATGTGTGGAAACTATCTATGCTACTCCACATGCTGGACTACTGGAAATGAGAAACTAGTGTAGTATCCTTGAAGCAGATGCCCAGAATGTACCAGTAATGTTCCTATTGTTCACTGGAAGATCCCTGAACCAGTATTCTTAAAGGTGCACATACTCTGGTGTCGACAAGGATGGGTACTCCATGCGTCATATATATCTGGATTAAAGCTATCAGCTGTACAGATTTTGGAGGGATGTCTCACATTTATTTTCACACTTTTTGATATATCCATCCTAAAACAGGTCTACTTCTATATCCCGAAAAGCCACAATAACGAAGACTCTGGTAGATTGAGACGCGAAGGACAAAACACAAAATCACAAATTGAGTAAGTATTCCCAGGGCAAGTAAACACTTGTCCAATGGGGAGAATTATGTCCTTTCTCCACTGTAATGCAATCCCAGAGTTGATATATATAGTTACGGGGTGAAGGGGGTGCAGCTCCTCACCTAGGTGGGTTTTAGCTGGTGCACTGTGATTTGCTGTTGTTTTGGAAAAGTATTCACTTGCCCTGGGAATACTTACTCAAATCGTGATTTTGAATTTAGTCCTTCTTGTCTCACTCTTTCGTTCTTCATTCTTGTGGCTTTTTAGGATATAGAAGCAGACCCTCCCCTAAAACTGGAAATGACTTTATGTATTGGCACATTCAATTTAACTTCTTCTTGTTTGATTTCTATTCCAGCTCAACCCCGATATGCTTCTACTAAATTTAGCAGGGAACTCATCTTAGACTTGTTCTCCTCACACTTTAAAACGTTCTCTATGTTTGGGTATTGTGAGGTCAGCAAATATCTATACAGTGCTATGATTGCAGATCTATGCATGTAATCAATTTTCAAGGAGGCCTATACCTCATTGTGAATGGGGAATATATAATCTTGGTTTGCACTGACTTTTATAAATCATTTGATAAGCATGAGACATTTTTCTTGTTTTCCTGTCCAGCTGATCTTTTGGAGCCAGTCAATCACCCCAAAACTGTAAGTTAGGACAGGAAGAATAAATTGGTTTATAACTTGGACTTTGTTCCTAGATGTCAGAGCTGTTTTTCTCCTAAAATATTCCTTACTAAGTTTTATTCTCATTTGTTCATGTTTTATTGTCAATCCTTCAATTCCCAAGCAGTTATATACTCCCCGTTACTCACATTCCTGTCCGAGACAGATATGTTCTTGATGCTCCAGTTTTCCTGCTTTAAATGTAGATTTACACATTTATCTAGAGCAAGTGGCAGTCGTATATCATCTGAGAAAGTTTTGACTACTTGCAGTTGTGCTTTCAGTTCCTCATCTGATGAAGTATACCTTTTTAAATAACCCACATAGAGAAGGTGAGAAGCCTTAAATTGTAGCCATGCCCCTAATCTATTAAGTAGACAGCTTGATGGGTTAAGGGCGAAACAAAAGAGTAACAGTGACAAAGAATCACCCTGGAATATCCACCTTCCAATTTTTATCCCTGGGATAATAATGTGCCCCTTATCATGGATTAACTAAAAAAGGGGTTTGCCACCATTTCATGGTCAGTATAATGTAATTGAACACTGCAGGGGTGTATCTTATACATTTTTAAGCACTCTTTTATCCATAAATATGGAATACTGTCAAATGCTTTTTTGTAATCTATCTGTGTTGTACTTAGATTCTTCCTCTTTTTACAGTTCTCCATTATAACTTTATTTAACAACAAATGATCCATTATTCCATATGACCTTCTTTTGTAATCCTTTTGTTCTATTGCCATGATTGAGTTTTCTTCTAAATGACTATAAACTCTAGCACCATCAGTTCCTTTGGGTATAGTCTCTACATCGTACAGATTCACTCTTAAGGAGGAGTCTAATTTTTCCTGTTGTTAAACAGGTTGGTGTCTATTCAGGGTGCACATATAAATAGTTCTTACTCACGACTAAATTTTCATGTAAGGATGTTAATGCTTTTAGCCAGAAGTTAGGTACTGTGTCTGGGCTGGGGTTTTCCAGTTTGGAGCTTTTTTTAATTTTGTTTCAATATCTCTGGCCACATTTTCATCCCATTTCATATTCTGCACCTTTAGACTTCTTATTCCTTCTTTCACATCTCTCCATTCAGTGTGTTTGTTATGTTTCACAGGATCTTAATAGATATTTATCCAAAATGTGTCTATTTCTTCTTTATTGGTGGTGTTTTTATTCCTTTTGCCTTGTTTCCCAATGTCCTATAAAACTTTTTTGGTTCCTCAATAAATTGCTTATTTTGTATGTTTCCTTTATATGTATCTACATATCGTCTACGTTTTTCTGCCTGTGCTAATATCTTTAGTTTATTATTTACAATTGTGTACGATAGATCCTAGTCTGTTCTGATACTGCACGTTGCTTTCATCACCTCTGCCTTTCTCAGTATTTTTGTTGAACTGTTCTCTGTTCTATACTCTTCTAACAGTGACACTTCTTGTCTGAACTGCTTCATAGTTTTGTCTATTTGATACTTCCACGACGGCACTGGATTTATTCCCTTCCTTTCCTTAATGCTCTGTGTTTTTGTGATCAGACTTTATCTGCTATTAGTTTAACTGTACAATAATCTATCCAATTTACCTGTTATATTTTACACAAATTTCTATGAACAGTCGTGATTACTGTGTTCATTTGTTTTATCAAGCTTCTGAAATCTGAGGTCTTACTGACTTTCTGTAGTTTATTTCATTGATTGTAATATGTCTATCCATCTCTATTAAATCAAGCTATTCTTCCCTTAGATCATTTTCTTCTAAACTAAGATCACATTATTTGTTCTCCATTTCCTGTGGATATTCTACAGTAAGTTCCAGAGCATCTTCCTGTGGCACATTCTCTTCAGTTTCATCCTGTGTCATCCACTGCTCTGTCATATGGGAACTCACTGGTCTATCACTCCACAACATTGACTGTGTCAGAGTTGCCACAGTTTCCTGTTCCTTGCTTTGCTGTGCAACTCCAAATTAATTTTTGTACTGGTTTCCTACTGAAAGCTCCTCAGTATCTTCATATGGCAACTGATCAGATGCTTCCTGCTCAACTGGTTTCTCCTTAATTTGGGGACTCATTATTCTATCATGCTGTACTGCGGTGGTGGTGCTGCGGTAGCGTTGTCACCTCACAGTAAGACGTCCTGTTCGATTCTCATCTAGAGCGTCTTCTGTGTGGAGACATGCGTGAATGGGCGTACCTTCATTGAAGGTTGTGCGTCAGGGCTGGCAACTCAATATGTAAAAATCTACTGCCAATCATTAGCAGACTGGAGTTCTGCTGTGGCAACCCCTAACCAGGAAAGCTGAAAGACACAACATTATTCTATCATGCTGTGATGCTCTCAGAGTTAGATTTTGTACACTAAATTTTTCATTTTGCAGGTAATCCAAAACTTTAGTTTCTATTTCTTTAATCCATAACTCCAGTTTCTATTTCTTTAACTTCTCCATTACTAGTCCTCTTTTCTACTTTCTACCTTTGTTTTCTTATTTTTGTATTGTAAAGTTTTCATATCCAGATGACTTTGATGTGACTTTTTTGTATTGTTTAGTTCTGGTTTCTCCTTTACATAAATATTGCACCATATTAAATCTCTTTTCTTTTCCCGTGCCCGTATTTCTTCTCCCGCTCCTTATGATTCTCCTTACTTGGGGGACTCATTGTTCAGTCATGTTGTGACATAACCTGTGTTAGACTTTTTATACTAAATCCTTCACTTTGCAGCTATCCAATTACTTCAACTTCGATTTTTTTACCTTCCACTCTACTGATCTTGTCTTCTATGTGCCCCCTTTGTGATCATATGTTTGTATTGTGAACTTTTACATATCCGGGTACCGTTCCCTGTATTTCTCTTTGAATATCTTTGGAGTTGCTTTTTTGCATTAATTAATTTAGCTTTCTTCTATAACAAGGGGGCAATCCAAGCTGTGCAGACTGTCTTGTGTTTATATATATCTGTTAACCCCCGGCTGTCCCAAACATGTTTTCATGGTCTTTGTCTTTGAATGACAGAATTTTTTGTGAACCCTAGTCTAGTGATTGCATCTTGTTGCCCTATACATTTCTGAATTGGTCAGTGATATTCTTTACTGTCATTTGCATTTAGCATTGGACTCCTTTTAATAAAATGTCTAATTTCTATCTCATTAAATACTGCATTGACCACAGTATTTCACGGCCTAGTGTGGTCACTCCACAAGTGTCTCCGAACTACCCCAACCTTGTTCACTGCCAATCATCATAGTATTTTGCCTGCTGTTGTGGCCTGTTTGATTCAGGGTCCCAAGGAAGGTATTGTTGCATGACCGTCTCTATTTTAATGTATAATTTTGCACTTATTGTCTCTACTGCTGTTATTACATAATTAATGTATTTGTCGCTTTCCTTATTCTAAAGAGATATGTAGAAACCAATAAATATTAATTCAGTCATTGTACATACACATTACTATGTAATAGTCAGAACAAATGAATACATACTTTACTAGATGAAACAAATAACTTTGGAAGGTCGCTACTCCTTCGCTTGTCTGGTTCATTCCTTTTCTCTTGATGTGTATTGCTGAATGCAGTGCGTTTAAGTAGTGAAGTCAGATAGGTAGTGCAGTGCAAAGTGTTTGCATGTGTGCTTGTTTAGTTGTGGTATGTATTTAATTAGGATGCATGTTAAGTTGTGGTATGTGTTTAGTTGTGACGCATGTTTAGTTGTGTTATGTGTTTAATTGGGATGCATGTTAAGTTGTGGTATGTGTTTAGTTGTGATGCTTGTTTAGTTGTGGTATGTGTTTAATTGGGATGCATGTTAAGTTGTGGTATATGTTTAGTTGTGATGCATATTTAGTTGTGTTATGTGTTTAATCGGGATGCATGTTAAGTTGTGGTATGTGTTAGTTGTGATGCATGTTTAGTTGTGGTGTGTGTTTAGTAATGCATGTGTGCAATATCAGGCTGTTACAGACATATGTGTGCATGTGTTTCCAAATTTGTAGGTGACTGTGATTTGCAAAGTGCAGTGCAAGATCAGTGAACAGTGGGTAAAGGAAATATATCCTTTTCACTCCTATTGTGCGAGCTACATGCTGGTATATGAAAAGTAATACATATGGGGGATTGTTTTTGAACATTTGATTGATTTTTCACTGTTTTCCACTGATGTTATTTTCTGACAGACCTTATTTAGAGAATGTATAGTTTTCACTATAGGTGATATACTCATATATACATGCATATGTCTATCTATATCTATATCAATATCTATATATAGATAGATGGACATAGACATAGATGTATTCTACTTTATTCTTGCCTTTGTTTCACTATTAAGGGATGTTAGAAGTCTATACACCAGACGACTTATCAAATGCTTAATAAATGATAACATTTTATAAAATGCATGCTTTTAAAGATAAATGCCTCCAAAATGAGGTCAGATGAGCAGTAAGTTCTTCCATCTATTTAATTGGTTCTCTAAGAGAGTAGCTGACGCATGGAATAGACTACCAATTTTTATTAAAGCAAATATTATTTTAGATATCTTAAGAACTTGGTCGTTTATTAAAATAAAGTACACTTTTTAGAAAAACAGACTGCAAAGTATGCAATAAGAAACAGTCTATGTTGTGCATTGTATAACAAATCAATATGGTTAGCGAAAATGTTGAGTGTGTAATGTTCATTATGTCCATTAAAAAGAACTGCAAGCTGCTGGAATCACTTTGGAAACATTTAGGCTTTATCACATGTAGTCCTTTCTTTTTGGGACCTCCTAAAAAAGAACAAAGGGCTTGCAGCAAATTTGTTACCAAGTTATTGGCTGTTTCTTAAGGTTATGAACTGGAAACCATTTAATTTTACTTGTAGAGGAGATGCAATGGTGTTTCTAAGAGCTGGAAAGAAAACAAAGTCTACATTTTTTGATTATGTATTTTTGCAGATGATGTATACCACCTTCAAAGCTTCATGTGAGTAGAAATGTCAGTTTTTATTTCTAGCCACTACAAATGTGAAGGAATTAGTTGGTCATTTCTCATGGGGGAGGGCGGTGTCATACAAACAGAGTGCCATGTTGAGGAATGCACACTAGAGGCGTTCTATATTCCATGCACAAATTGCAGGTGGGCATGTGTAACCACATTTTATAGTTTAAACTAACCCATTTCACCTGCGTAGATAAACTGAATTTCCATGAATTTACTAAACCTAACAAACTTGGCTATTATATTGTATGCAGCTATGTGACGAACATAGTGTTTGCTGCTGCAACATTTTCACTTATAACACAGTAAGAGGTTTATGAGACAATCGCATTGGCAGGTTTAACTTGCGTGTCAGGGTGGCAAAGCATTCCATTCCATAAAGGCTTTTAAGCTATCAATTAATTTTCTTGATCACCTCGTTGAAGATGTGGTCAAACGTCAGCATGTTGTCAAACCAAAATATGATACTTAATGGCTTGCAAGCCATCAGTCCTTTTCTGTGCATAGACACAGTCTGTAAGGCATAATGTTGGGTCAATCACAATTTTTAAATAGAAAATAGTTTATATGCATGCATTTGTATATATGCATTTGATTGAAATCAGACTAAGAACTGAATGAATTAACCATTCCTGAAAGACATCAAACCAGTTGCGGAGTGCTGGCTGAATTTGTTGAAAAGAATCAGCAATACCCAGCAGGTTGGAGTCATGCATGTACAAGAATTTCCACAGAATTCCCATGTATCATTTACAAATTTTGAATGTTATAGAGGGGTTGAGTGCAGAATAATGTAAAAATCATATAGGGGTAGTCAAGTGTATGAAGGGTCATACTATCTTCTCACGCCTTCCTGTCTTTCCTACAAGTAACTGTAAAATCAAACGATATATAGCTTTCATCCTTCTTTAAAATGCCAAAGAACTTTGATAGATCCAGGAAACTGGAACCAGCAATACCTTCATTACTCAGCTGTGAAAATAACTTTTGTAAAGTTGCCAATACTGCAAAGTCCACAACATGATTTGATATAAAGTACATTGGATGTCTTCTTTCAGACCAACGTATAAGAAACCAGAGTGACACAAATAAGAAAACTGTTTTGACTCAGAGAAGGTCTCTTCCTGGGAGGGGGTGTGCATCATCTGTCAGCTCTGAGACCACTTATATTCATACTGGTGATGGACTACATTAGCAAACAGGTCAGCGGGGACAGATCAGCAAAGCTGCTGTATGCAGATGATGTCACATTAAAGGCAGACTCTGAGCAGGAACTTCAGCAACGGATAAGAGAATGGAATACAAATATGATCGCTCATGGGATGAAACTGAGTACAAAAAACAGTGTGCACAACAGCAAATGTGCAAATCGGTAGAAGCTGAAAACAGAGATAAAAGGAAAATAGTGGACCAGGTTACAACCTCATCTATCTAGAGGTTACAACCTCGTTTATCTAGAGGTTACAACCTCGTTTATCTAGAGGTTACAACCTCGTTTATCTAGAGGTGTGGGTTGTTAGAAGGGAAGTCTGAATACAGAGGCCAAAGCTACAGGCAGAGGTGCTGAAGCCAGCTGGCACAAATTGTCAAGGATAGTGTCTGACAGAAGAAAACTAACAAACCTGAGAAGTAAGATATACAAAACGATGGTGTGGCCAGTGATTCTGCATGACACAGGAACCTGGGCAGTGAAGGCAGAGCAGCTGAGGGGGATGATGGTGATGAAATGCCTAAGGTGAGTGTGAGAAAGGTGAAGAAATGTAAACACCAGGTCAGAAGTCAATGTGGCCTCAGTTACACAGAACGTCAGGGAGAATAGATTATGGTGGTTCAGTCAGATATGCAGCCAAGCAGAAGATACATTGGTAAAGAATATTTAGGAGAGACAGGAAGAATGCAAGAGAACACGAGGGCATCCAGTCAAGAGATTACTGGATTACACAAGAGAGGACCTGAGACAATGAAGTGTGATTGTTGAAGAAAGTGGAAGAGGGCCTGTGAATGTAAAGAGATGGTGGCAGTTGGTGCAATACCTTAGCCTCATGTAGAAGTGGGAAAAGGAAGGTAATATTGATGAAGATATTAGTAATACTATCAAATAGTTATTTGAAGACTACCTTTACAAGAATTTGGCAGGTGTGCAGAAGACACAGTTGGCATATAAACTGACAAAGAGGTATAAAAAGTTTCTTTGGAAACTCTGGTACATACTATTACTTTATTCAATTTCTTAGGTGGATATAATTGCTTTTAAGCATCCCTTAAGTTGTACAATGATATGAACAGTCAGAGCCTGAGCTGAATCTACTGATGAGGGGTTTATGTTGGTCCAATAGCTTGAATAGTTTTAGTACAAAACCTATGCTGGTCCAGCCAAAGGTACTGCATCACATTCATATTCTCTCATGTTTACCATTTGTGTTTTTAGGTATATACCTGTATTTGTATCATTGTATCATTACAGAAAGGTAGCAAACAAAGCGGAAACATATTTACAGATCCCCAACCATACCTTCACTAGTTATAGGACCCCACCATTTACCAGGAAAATATACCATGCACCTGGACTTACTTGGAGACACTCACCATACAGCCCAATACCATAATTCATGGGCAATTTTAACTATCTTACCATTCAGTGGAAAATATACACGACCACTAAGATGCAGACTTAGTGATTCTTGAACTTTATCAGTGCAAATGCTATGAAACATCTGTTTGCACACCCATTAGGGGCTCAAATATCCTGCACATAGTACTCACTAACCTGAGGGAGCATTGCACCCCCTTGTGTAATTTCCTCTTTGCTTAGATTGGGCCAGAAAATGGTTCTTTGAAATAAATATAGAGCCAGATACCACTTCAAGCTCAAAAATGCTAAAGAATTTCTGCAAGACAAATGATCTCAGACTAAGTGATAGCATAAGAAATTTCAAAGCTACCCCAAAACCAAAAAACACAGAATTCTATAAGGAGGTGTACACCAATACCGTGTATAGCCACTTTAGCAGTTGTATAGAACTGGCAGTACTGAACTGGATTAAACCCAGGTCTTACCAAAAATCAAGCCACCCAAGTAGACCCCTGGTATAAATAGGCTATATAACAAAAGAAAAAAACTAATGTCCAAATATTAATGCTCAGCTGAAGAAGAAAGCCCTTACTTCACCTAAGTGTCATGTTTAATTATAACCTCACCTCAGGCTTCGTGCCCACCAAGTGGCGCACAGCTACAATTATCCCACTCCACAAGGGAGACTCCACCTCGGATCCCGGGAACTACTGCCCCATCAAGTCTGACTAGCCTGATCTGCAAGGCCATGGAATGTATTATCATGGATCTTATAAACAAAGACATTGGCAACCTTCAAACACTGGACCCCATGCAGTTTGGGTTCGTGAAGGGCTGATCTCGTCTCCTGAACCTGATTGACTTCTTTGAATCAGTCTCCAGAGCCATGGACAAGGGTAAGGTGGTCCACACAGCCTATTTGGACCTCACCAAGGCCTTCGACACCATTCTCCACTCTGGAATCATAGATAAATTAACTAAGCTGGGCATTAATCCCTATGTCACTCAATGGGTTGCCAACTGGCTTACTGACAGAACCCACATTGTAAACATAGCCAACTCCAAATCCAGCTCCAGACAAGTGACAAGAGGAGTACCTCAGGGTTTAGTACTGGGACCGCTCTTGTTTGGCATCTACTTCTCTGAAGTACAGGCCAACAATAAGGGACTCTGGCTAATAAAGTTCGCAGATTACTGCAAACTGGGAGCCATTACTGAATCCCGAAATGATGTGGATATTTTACAAAAGGGCCTTACAGAAACATATGCTTGGTGCTAGAGCCAAGGGCTCAAGCTCAATGCCAAGAAATGTATAGTTATCCCCTTTGGGAAAAAATGTGTACCCGTGAATTACCACAGAGGTGGCAGTACACTAAACACTGAAAGTGTGATAAGAGACTTAGGGACACAGGTGAACAGTGGTCTCACCTTCGATAACCACATTGCCACAACAGTCAGGAAATCCTGCTATGTGCACACCTCATCACTAAGGGCTTTTCATCCAGATAAAAGGAGGTCATTGATACACTGTACTCATCCCTCATGAGACCCATTATAGAATACAATGCCCCGTTTGGTATGTACCTCTCAAGACATCTGCAACAACTGGAAAGGCCACAGAAATACCTCACTAAAAGAATCACAGGCCTAAAACAGATGCCCTATAATGACCATCTAAAAAAAAAACTCCACCTATCTGAAGCATATCGTCTACACAGAGGCGATCTCAGCTTAACATACAAGGCCATGTCAAACCCAGAGCTGTTGGACATGCTGCACTTAAAGAAATCGCAATGCCTCAGAGACACACGCTCCAGAGATCTAAACCTTGTCATCACAATGAACAAAACATGCTGGAGGGATAGGTTCCTGACCCAGAAACTCCCCGGACTCTGGAATAGACTGCCCATACATGTCAAGCAGAGCACCTCTTTGGCCCTCTTCAAAAGGAACCTAATGCAGAGTCCCTGTAATAACAACTATGCAGGTAAAAGCTGCACTCTCTAAAGCCAAAAAAAACAGCATCAATGGGACTGGACAACATCTCAGGCTGCCTTTTTACGTGAACTTCAGAACGAACTGGCTCTCCACTTAAGCACCATGTCCAATAATAATCTCGCATCAGGCTTTGTGCCCAATGAATGGTGCACAGCAACAGTTATCCCACTCCACAAAGGGGGAGCCACCACTGATCCCGGGAACTATCGACCTATTAGCCTGATGAGCATGAACTGCAAGGCCATGGAATGTATCATCATGGAACTCATAAACAAAGACATTGGTAACCTCCAAACTCTGGATCTCACCCAGTTCGGGTTTGTGAAAGGCAGATCATGCCTCCTGAACCTGATCGACTTCTTTGAGGTAGTCACCAAAGCCGTAGATGAGGGTAAGGTGGTTCACACAGCCTATCTTGACCTCACCAAGGCTTTCGACACCATCCCCCATTCTGGAATTATAGCTAAACTCACTAAACTAGGTATAAATCCCTACATCACAAGATGGTTTGCCAACTGGCTCACTGACAGAATCCACACTGTAAAAGTTGCAGACTCCAAATCTGACCTCAAAGCAGTGACAAGTGGAGTATCACAGGGTTCCATCCTGGGACCACTCCTGTTTGGTATCTACTTCTCTGAAGTACAGGCTAACACAGAAGGCCTCTGGCTAATGAAGTTCACAGATGACTGCAAACTATGAGCCATAGTCGAGTCCACAAATGATGTGGACATCCTACAGAAGAGCCTCGCTGAGACAGATGAGTGGTGTCAGAGCCATGGCCTCAAGCTCAATGCCAAAAAGTGCAGTGTCATCCCCTTTGGTAAAAACTCTGTACCCATGAGCTACCACATAGGCAGCAATGTACTTAACACCGAATGTGTGATAAGAGACCTTGGGACCCAGGTGGACAGTAGTCTCTCCTTTGATAATCACATCGCCACAGTAGTCAGGAAGTCCTTCTACATGGCACACCAAATCATAAAAGGGTTCTCATCCAGGAAAAAAGAGGCCATTGTTCCCCTCTACTCATCACTCATTAGACCCATTATAGAATACAACGCCCCTTTTGGAATGTACCTCACAAGACATCTACAACAACTGGAAAGGCCACAGAAGTACCTCACAAAGAGGATTACGAGCCTCAAACAAATGCCCTACACTGACCATCTCAAAAAACTCCAGCTTTACTCCGTAGCATATCGCCTACTCGGAGGTGATCTCTGCCTAACATATAAAGCTATGTCAAACCCAAAGCTGTTGGACATGCTACACCTAAAGAAATCCCAATCCCTCCAAGCTACATGGTCTAGGGACCTAAACCTTGTCACCACAATAAACAGAACATGCTGGAGGGATAGAGTCCTGTCCCAGAGACTTCCCATATTCTGGAACAGGCTATCCATCTATGTCAAGCAAAGTTCTTAATTAGCACTCTTCAAGAAAAATCTTGATACGTGGATGGGAAATAGGAAATACACCCCGGGGATCACTTCTGTGTCTCTGCTCGGCAGTGGCACAAGAGAATAACTTTCTTGGGTGGCGTAAGCCAGGGAACCTTGTTGGCTAGGCTTACATAGGCCCTTGGGCTGATAGCCTAGTATCTACCTATGAACCTTGATGATTGGATGGGAGATAGGAAATTCACCCCAGGGATCACATCAGTCGCCCTTCTAGACAGGGGTCCAGGGAAGTAAATACTGTGGGAATAAATAGCCAGGGAATTGTTATGGGTAGGCTTGTATAGGCCCTAAGGCCAATAGCCTAGTACCAACCTATGAACCTATGAACCTATGAACCAACATAAACAAACAAATCAGAGATCTGGTCAAGTGCTCAAAAGCAAAATATGAAGCAAAAATAGCCTCCTTATTCAAGGAAAATCACAAATCATCTGAAATTATAAGAGGAATACACAGCTATGTGCAGAGTTGATTGTGGATGGCATCACCCATACTCAACAAGAGGAAATAGATAACCTACTAGCTGACAAATTTGGATCAAACTTCACCCCTCTGTCCCCACCAGTTGTCCCCCAAAGTATACCTGCCACCATTTCTCAGCCTATTATATCAAGAGAGCAGGTAATTTCTGTGTTCTCCAAGGCTAAAAACACGGCATCAATGGGACCAGACATAATCTCTGGTTACTTTTAAAATAACTTAAAACATCACCTAGCAGACCCACTTGGATCCCTATTTAAACACAGCCTCCAGACTGGCTATGTTCCTTTGCACAAGGTGAGACCCTTAACCGACCAGGGAATTATAGAGCGATAAGCCTGACTAGCCTCATCTGTAAGGCCATGGAAAGAATCATGTATCTTATCAAGAAGGTCACAGGTAATCTCCAGACTCTGGACCCCACCCAGTTCGGATTCAATAGGGGTAGCTCATGTATGTTAAATCTGATTGACTTCTTCGAGAAGGTCACAAAGGACATGGATGAGGGAAAGACTGTGCATACTGCCCACCTTGACCTGCCAAAGGCATTTGATACAATTCAGCACTCGGGTATTTATTTGTTTATTTTATTTATTTATTTATTTAACATTTGTTAACCGGGAAAGTCCGACTTGGAATGAGCCAATTTTCTGCGGAGGCCCGGGGAGAAACACTCCAGACGCATGTCTTTGTAACGTGGGAAGAAACCGGAGCACCCGGAGGAAACCCACATGAATGTAGGGAGGACATGCAGACTCCACACAGAAAGCACCCCAGCTAAGAATCAAACTGGAGAACCTCTTGCTGTGAGGTGACAACACTACCGCTGCACCACTGTGCCATCCATTATTATATTTGTATCCATATTATAGAGCAACTCTCTCATTTGGGCATAAACCTCTACATCACCAGGTGGGAAGCCAAATGGCTTGCTGACAGGACACATGCTGTCAAAGTTGGTAAATTCACCTCTAGCAAGAGGCCATTCACCAGCAGTGCACCACAGAGTTCTGTGCTAGACCCTTTCCTGTTTGATATTTATTTCTCAAGACAAACATAGATGGCCTTTGTCAAGCTGTGTTGGTGCAGCGGTAGCATTGTCGCCTCACAGCAAGAGGTTCTCCCATTCAATTCTTGGCTGGAGCGCCTTCTGTGTGGAGTCTGCATGTCCTCCCCGTGGTCAAGTGGCATTCAAAAGACACGCGTGAATAGACTTGCCTTCGTTGAAGGTTGGGCATTAGGCTGGCACCTCGGCACCGTAAAAATCTACTGCCAATCATTAGCGGACCGGAGTTCTGCTGTGACGACCCCTAACCAGGAAAAGCCGAAAGAAGAACAACAAACATAGATGGCCTTTGGCTGACCAAGTTCACAGATGACTGCAAATTGGGGGTAATCACTGAATCTCTAAATTATACTGATATACTTGGAGGCAATCACTGAATGCCCAAATGATACTGATATACTGAGGGGTAATCACTGAATCTCTAAAAGATACTGATATACCTGGGGTAATTACGGAATCTCTAAGTGATACCGATATACTGGGGGGGTAATCAATGAATCCCTGAATGATACTTAGGTTCATAGGTTCATAGGTTCATACTAGGCTATCTGCCCTAGGGCATTTATAAGCCTAGCCAGAGTATGTTTGGCTTTCGCCACCCATTTTAAATTAATTTTGCTATGCCCTTTTTCGAGGTTAGTATACTGTGCCTCTGTCTAACAGTGACACAGAAGTGATACCCGGGGTAAACCTATGATCTCCCATCCACTCATCAAGATTCCTCTTGAAGAGAGTCAGTGAGGGACTCTGCCTAACCTGGACTGGGATTTTATTCCATAGTGAAGGGAGCCTCTGGGTTATGAATCTGTCCCTCCAGCATGTCCTATTTATTTCAGTGCTGAGGTTCAAGTCTCTCGAGCGTGTAGCTCGATGGGATTTGGATTTTTGAGGTGCAGCATGTCCCTTAATTCTGGGTTGGACATGGCCTTATCGTCAGGCACAGGTCACCTCTGAGCAGTCGGTATGCCACTGAGTAGAGCTGGAGTTTCTTTAACCGGGCAGCATATGGCATCTGTTTGAGCCCTTTGATCCTCTTGGTGAGGTACTTTTGGGGTCTTTCCAGTTGCTGCAGGTGTTTGGTAAGGTACATCCCAAAAGGGGCATTGTACTCGATTATGGGCCTGATGAGGGATGAGTAAAGAGGCACGATGACCTACCCTAATCTAGATGTGAATCCCTTCATGATTAGGTGGGCTATATAAAATGTTTTTCTAACCACTTTGGCCACATGGTTGTCAAATGAGAGATTGCTATCAACTTGGGTCCCCAGGTCCCTAATGACTTCTTCTGTACTTAATGGATTACCACCTATGTGGTAATTTGTGGGCACTTTGTTTTTGCCAAAGGGGATGACTATACACTTTTTGGCATTTAGCTTGAGGCCATGGCTCTGGCACCAGTTGTCTGTTTCTATGAGGCCCTTTTGGAGGATGCTTGTGTCGGCTGGAGAGTCGATTATGGCACCCAGTTTGCAGTCATCTGCGAACCTAGTCAGCCACAGTCCTTCCGTGTTGGCCTGTACCTCCGAGAAATATATACCAAACAACAGAGGTCCCAGGACTGAGCCTTGTGGGATGCCAATTGTAGCTGGTTTGGAGTCTGACATGGCTCCAGCAATTCTAACCATGTGGGTTCTGTCCTTGAGCCAGTTTGCAACCCATCTAGTGACATAGGGGTTTATATTTAAGCTGGTGAGCTTATCTATAATGCCCGAGTGGGGTATTGTATCGAAGGCTTTTGCGAGGTCCAGATAGGCTGTGTGGACCACCTTCCCTTCGTCAATGGCCTTGGTGACTGTTTCAAAGAAGTCAACCAGGTTTAAGAGGCAGGATCTGCCCTTAACAAAGCTAAACTGGGTAGGATCCAGTGTCTGTAGGTCCCCAATATCTTTATTTATGAGGTCCATAATGATCCTTTCCATAGCTTTGCAGACCAAGCTAGTCAGGCTTATGGGGCGATAGTTTCCAGGGTCCGTTGAGGCACCACCTTTGTGGAGAGGGACCACTGTTGCTGTACGCCACTCTTTGGGTACATATCCTGTAGTAAGGCTGAGATTGAACAGTAGTTTTATGTTTGGGTTTAGCTCTTCTTGGAGTTCATGTAGGGCAGCCTGGGACACCGTCTGGTCCCATTGATGCTGTGTTTTTGCTTTGGAGAGGGCGGCTCCCACCTGAGCATCTGAGATGTCAGGGGCAGCACTCTGCTGGGATAGATATTTGCCCTTTGGTGGGGAGGGGAGAAGTTTGCGCTGAACCTGTCAGCTAGGATGTTGGCAATGTCTGTGGGATCAGTGTATTTTTTGTCATTTTGGACTAATTCTGAGCATATCTGTGAATTCCCACCCAGGTTTCTAACATAACTAAAGAAAGCCTTGTGATTATCTTTATTGTCCTGTGCAATTTTTCTCTCGAAGCTGGCCTTTGACGATTTTATGAGTGCCCTTAGTTTTTTGCTAATACTGATCAGAGATGCCTTCCCTTTTTGGGATTTTGCTCTATCATGTAGTAGCTTCCTCCTTCTATTGTATAGTTTGTTTATGGCTGGGGTCCACCAGACAGGTCGTCTGCCTTTGGAGGATTGGGTCTTGGTTTTATTTGGGATTGCATGATCCATGCATTCCTGAAGGTGTTCATAGAATGCATTTATAAAGGATTCTGCAGTCTGGGCCGTATTTTCCACAGGCCCGGGGGCTTTGAAGGATTCCACCTCAGTTTTGAGGAGTGTGAAATTTGCTTTAGAGAAGTTTTTCACTGTGGTTTTCTGGGCAGGGGGTGGGGTCGGGATGTGAATATCCAGTGAGATCAGTTTATGGTCTGATCTTACCAGTGAGGGATACACTTCTGGTCTGGAGCATAGAGTCCCCATGTTGGTGATGATCAGGTCCAGTATGTTTTCCCCTGTTGTGGGAGTGGTAACAAGTTGTTCCATAGCATTTGAGTTTATGAATTATAGGAACCTTTGGGCAAGGGTGTTGGAGCTAGAGTAATGCTCCCAATCTATGTTTGGGTAGTTGAAGTCACCCAATATAATGGTGTTCGGAGAGACCTTCATATTTTCCAGTGTTCTCAGGAAGGCCGATATACTGGGTGGTAATCACTGATTGTCTAAGCGATTCTGATGTACTGGGGGGTAATCACTGAATCTCTAAGCGGTACTGATATACTTGAAGGTAATCACTGAATCTCTAAGCAATACTGATATACTGGGGGTGTAATCACGGAATCTCTAAGTGATACTGATATACTGGGGGCAAATCACTGAATCCCCGAATGATACTGATATACTGGGGGTAATCACTGTATCTCTAAGTGATACTGATATACTGGGGGGGTAATCACTGAATCTCTAAGCGATACTGATATACTGGGGGATAATCATGGAATCTCTAAGCGATACATATTTACTGGGGGGTAATCACTGAATCCCCGAATGATACTGGTATACTGGGGGGTAATCATTGAATCTCTAAGTGATACTGATATACTCGAGGGTAATCACTGAATCCCCAAATGATACTGATATACTTGGGGGTAATCACTGAATCCCCAAATGATGCTGATATACTTTGGGGGTAATCACTGAATCTTGAAGAGATACTGATATACTGGGGGATAATCATGGAATCTCGAAGCAATACTGATTTACTGGGGGGTAATCACTGAATCCCTGAATGATACTGGTATACTGGGGGTTAATCACTGAATCTCTAAGCGATAATGATATACTCTGGGGTAATCACTGAATCCCCGAATGATACTGATATACTTGGGGTAATCACTGAATCCCTAAATGATGCTGATATACCTGGGGGTAATCACTGAATCCCCAAATAATACTGATATACTTGGGAGTAATCACTGAATCTCTAAAAGATACTGATATACTGGGGGGTAATCATGGAATCTCTAAGTGATACTGATATACTGGGGGTAATCACTGAATCCCCGAATGATACTGATATACTTGGGGGTAATCACTGAATCCCTGAATGATACTGATATACTGGGGGGTAATCACTGAACCTCAGCGATACTGATATAATTGGAGGTAATCACTGAATCTCTAAGAGATACTGATATACTTTGGGATAATCACTGAATCCCCGAATGATACTGATATACTTGGGGGTAATCACTGAATCCCTGAATGATACTGATATACTGGGGGGTAATCACGGAATCTCTAAGTGATACTGATATACTGGGGGTAATCACTGAATCTCTAAGCGTTGCTGATATATTGGGGGGTAATCACTGAATTTCCGAATGATACTGATATACTGGGGGGTAATCACTGAATCTCTAAGCGATACTGGTATACTGGGAGGTAATCACTGAATCTCTAAGTGATACTGATATACTGGGGGGTAATCACTGAATCTCCGAATGATACTGATATACTGGGGGGTAATCACTGAATCTCTAAGCGATACTGATATACTGGGGGTAATCACTGAATCTCCGAATGATACTGATATACTGGGGGATAATCACTGAATCTCTAAGCAATGCTGGTATACTGGGAGGTAATCACTGAATCTCTAAATGATACTGATATACTTGGGGGTAATCAATGAATCTCCGAATGATACCGATATACTGGGGGTAATCACTGAATGTCTAAGTGATACTGATGTACTGGGGTAATCACTGAATCTCTAAGCGATACTAATACATTTGGGGGTAATCACTGAATCCCCAAATGTTACTGATATACTGGGGGGTAATCACTGAATCCCCAAATGATACTGATATACTGGGGGGTAATCACTGAATCCCCAAATGATACTGATATACTGATGGGTAATCATTGACTCTCTAAGTGATACTGATATACTGGGGGGTAATCACTGAATCTCTAAGCGATACTGATATACTGGAGGGTAATCACTGAATCTCTAAGTGATACTGATATACTGGAGGGTAATCAATGAATCTCTAAGCAATACTGATATACTGGGGGTAATCACTAAATCTCTAAGAAATACTGGTATACTACAGAAAGGACTAACAGACAGATGGTTGGTGCCAGAGCAATAGATTCAAACTAAATGCAAAAAAAAAAAAAGCATAATTATTCCCTTTGGCAAAGCAAATACTCCAGCTAATTACAATATAGACAGTGCCCCATTAAGAGTAGAATCAGTGGTATGTGATCTGGGTATTCAGTTTGATAGTAATCTGAACTTCAACTACCATGTGCCCAGAGTGGTGAGAAAATGCGTCTATGTGGCACAACGCATAAGTAGCGGCATCCAGATTAAAGAATGTTATAATTCCAATAAAGTATAGTGGTAGGGCAGCAAAATGGCAGGTAATCCTAATAAGCTGAAGAAATTATCCTTCCTATAAACTCAGATGCCTCAGTTTGAGTTATAGGTTACCTTACATATGTAGGCATAAAAAAGTCATTCATTTAAACTCTCCAGTTAAGCCAATTAAGAGGCAGTAAGTTCAAGACACTTGACGAAGTCAGCACCAAACATTAAACAACAGTAGCGTAATAGCAGGACTTCATCTAAACATTCGCTCCTGTTTTAAATCAGTTCTTGAGCCCAAATTTAATAAGTCAATTTAAATATATGAGTGTTTACAATATAATCTATTTAAACGCTTATACAACGATGTACTGAAGTCATATGCATTAGCGATATCAAGTAGTGTGCGCAAAAGGTAGTAAAAACAATCTACCTATAAATGCTCATACCTCAGGGAATCCAAACTGGTCATATTCATACGAATAGCTTAGTTCTTGTGTGCGCTGTTGTTAATAAGCAGAAAGACAAGCTTTTATGAAAGTCAGTACAAAGCAGGTACACCTGCGAAATCTTTCAATTCTATTAGGTCAGTGAGTCCAACCTCTCGATATATGCGCTTCTGTTAACGAGTCAAAAAGCGGCTTATATAAAATTCAGTACAAAGCAAGTTTAGTAGAAGGCAGGTTTTCCTGCATCACCTTTCAATTCATTTGGGTCAATAAATCCAACCTCTCGGTATAATTACAGCCAAAACTGCTCACTTGGATACTCTCAACAGATGATAGTTTTAAAGTTATATGTCTTCCTGTGTAGAAGGATCGACCCAACTTCAATGCGATATAATACAATAAATTATTTATTGAACAAAACGGCAAGCGCTTTCACCCGAAGGCTTCATCAGGCCATTAAACATTACATATTCAATTAAAACTACATCTTAAATACTACATCTTAAGCCTGTTGAATAATGAATATGTAATGTTTAATGGCCTGATGAAGCCTTCGGGTGAAAGCGCTTTTTTGCTCATTAACAGAAGCGCATATATCGAGAGGTTGGACTCACTGACCTAATAGAATTGAAAGATTTTGCAGGTGTACCTGCTTTTTTACTGACTTTCATATAAGCTTGTCTTTCTGCTTATTAACAACAGCGCACACAAGAACTAAGCTATTCGTATGAATTTGACCAGTTTGGATTCCCTGAGGTATGAGCATTTATAGGTAGATTGTTTTTACTACCTTTTGCGCACACTACTTGATATCGCTAATGCATATGAGTTCAGTACATCATTGTATAAGCGTTTAAATAGATTATATTGTAAACACTCATATATTTAAATTGACTTATTAAATTTGGGCTCAAGAACTGATTTAAAACAGGAATGAATGTTTAGATGAAGTCCTGCTATTACGCTACTGTTGTTTAATGTTTGGTGCTGACTTTGTCAAGTGTCTTGAACTTACTGCCACTTAATTGGCTTAACTGGAGAGTTTAAATGAATGACTTTTTTATGCCTACGTATGTAAGGTAATAACTCAAACTTAGGCATCTGAGTTCATAGGAAGGATAATTTCTTCAGCTTATTAGGATTACCTGCCATTTTGCTGCCCTACCACTATACTTTATTTTACTTCAAACTACACAGGGTAAGCATTTGAAGCAGCCAAAATATTTTCAGTACTTTTCAATGTTATAATTCCATTAAACTCAGCCTTCATTAGACCAATAATTGAGTACAATGTATACTTTTGCATGTACGTTAGCAGACATCTGCAACAGAGAGAGTGACCCCAGCCATTTCTCACCAGGACGATGCAGGGTATAAAAATATACGTCCCGCAAGGAACGACTGAAAGCCCTATGACTGTATTCTGTCTCCTTTGGACTACTAAGAGGCGATCTGTATCTGGCCTACAGGGCAGTGTCCAATCTAGTCCTGATGGAAATGTTACACATTCATAAATCAAACTGCATGAGGGTCACTCGTTCCACGGATCTTTACATAACGTCTGACACAAATAAATTATGTTGAAGAGCTAGATACATCTCTCAGAGACTACCCATTCTCTGGAACAAGCTTCCCATTCACATGAAGCAAAGCCCTTCCCTTGACCCTCATTAAGTGCAACCTAGATCAACGGATGAGTACGCATAAGTTTACTCCTGGGTTGGTACCATGTCCATCACAGACACAGACAGTCAGTATTACATACCATATCATAGGTTCATACCTCTGAACTCCATTTGCATAGCTATTGAAAATTGGGAAACTCAAGTTAAATATGGCTAGGGTTGTAAGGCCTCCTGGGCCGTTAGCCTAGTAATCCCCTATGAACCTATACACTAATAACATAAGATTGTTCACGGTCACACAACATTCAAATGGCCGAACACTAATTAGCATAACATTGTAGTATTTCACACTACTGTTTCCTCTAAGTGATTACTATTGCTTTTGTAATTTTATTGATTCTAAATCAAAAGGAGCAAACAATGGTCAGAAATACTTACAGATGTGTACTAGGAGTACAAGAAAGTCACTGATCTGTTCACAGATGTATCATTAGAAGAATGTGTAGCTTACTTCCAGTTGTACAGGATTAAAGTTCAGTACTCTGAGTAATGCATTACATTGCCTTCTCCAACCACTGCATAAAATGGCATGAATCTCCCGACTGCTTGTGGAATATCCATGGGAAAGAGTCTATAGTACAGACAGTTATATTGTTAGACTTTAGTAATGACATCTGCATCTTACTTGAATGGATTTGCTCCAGCCGGGATAATGGAAAAAAACAGCTCCTGGTTCTTCTACAGTTAAAAGTTCTTTCACTCCTTAAATATTTCCATCTGTGTTAAATCACTGTTAACAGATTTCTCCCTAGAGTTTAGTTCTAAATGTCCATGCTTACATTTTGGCAAATGAGGTAAATTAAAAGTGTAGGAATATGTGTTGGAAACCATGGGAATCAGTAATAGCTGCTGGACCTGGACTGTGGTTTCTACATGTAGAAGTCAACGTCAGAGCCAAATATCATGACATATAAACAGAGTCTCAGCTGCTACATGGTGTACACTTCTTTGAAAATAATTTATTTTTCCTTTATTATTTTTAGAGTACATAAAAGCAATGGTTGCCTGATTATTCTTAGCCTAGTGTTTTGTTCTTTGCCAACACTGTCCTTTGCATTTCTTCTTAAAAAAAAAAAACATGATTCAAAAATATCAGGCCAGACTAACAAAACCTAAAGGGGTCATGTAAGGTGGACTCCTGATGAACTGTCACTATCAGGTATTAAGGAATCAATGCACCAGCACTCACGAGAGTATCACACTTATCTTCCTACACCTGGATAGCACGCATGCCTTATCACATCATCATCCTTTCATTCAATGCCTTTTCCCATTTTCAGTACTAAGAAGGGATGCAAAACGTGCACCGTGCAACAAGCAGCCACTCGAGAAGTTCACCTGCAGTTCAAAAATACTGGCTACGTATTGGTCAGCAGTAAAACATGCACATAAATTAATTTAATGATACATAATGAAACTGCTTTATTCTGACACGCATAATGAACATTTGGCAAAGAGTGCAGTATGCTGAAATAGGCAGTGCAGTTTAACAGATGTATTGATAGTTTATATGTCTGGAAAATATGGATAAAAAATAAGTCACTGATGCAGGGCCTAATCTGATGCTAAACTCATGCACTGTATGAAAATGTGGAAAGGTCAGCACGACATTCTTGTGAATTCTTTATGTGACACTGAAGCTTCACTATGAGCACAGCTGATTAAATTGGCATTAAATAGACTTAAAAATGTAATTACATTTTTGATCTTGGCTGTGTTAGACAATAGTGGCATAAGAGTTTTGATGCAGCCTTAAACACTATTAACATGAAAACAATATATTAAATTTATTGCACTGACGTTCCACCTTTCATTTATTATCGTAGAACACATCGATGATATCCTGCGCAGACTTTGACAGCTAATTGAGGAGGCTATTCCAATCAATTCTCCAAGAATATCGTTCATAGGTTAGTACTAAGCTAACTGCCCTTGTGAGCCATTTTAAGCCTAGTCAATTATCCCTTGTTAGACTCAAACCCTGTGCCTTCTGTTTGTAAGACAAACACCTTAACCATTAGGCCACCCTCCCAACACTGATCATTGTATTAACATTTTGCTGCTACTGTCTAGGAAAGATGATTTGTTTACGAAACAACGATAGTGGTATCACAGTCTCTGTTAAGTACAGGAAAATGGAGTCACAAACATAGAGTGCATTCCGTAAACTGGACTTGCACAAGATTATGAGTATGTTAGTAAGTCCAGATATTAATTTAGCTCAAGAAAAGAATACATGCATGTGCTATGTTTGTTCATAACCTATACTGCTTGTCCCTTCTGTTGTTCATACTATGTACAAATCTGGATCTGTGAATTGTGTTGGTCTCTGGTATCTGCTTTGTTTCATCAACTAGCCCATGTTATGAATTCTACCATGAGGGCAGGGCAAATATCGCATCGAAAGTGAACTCTTAGTTATTCCACTAGCCAAGCAAATAATTTCAAAGCCAAATATTCAGATCATGATCACTGGTGAAACCTGTAAAATTAGTATCATATATAAAAAGAAACAGAGAGGATAACCCACACAGAATGACTGCATGGGCACTTGGTACCATGACATTAATATAAATACCAGCATTAGGGGTGTGATGGACAGTAGCTAAATAGAAAGGGGCAGAACAGGCAAAAGGCCTGATAAAGGGAAGATTCGATAACTGACAGTGTAGCCCATTCATTTTTGAGAATGTATGTTTTAGAAAGTATGCAAAATGGACATACAACTATAAATCGAGTGAAGTAAATGAGATAAGATAAAGCAGGCCCTGAAAATAATTAATATGCAGTGAGCCAACTTAGCTAAGTAGTTGATCATGATTTAATAGGGAGCTAGAAAAAGAACACTACAAGGTATAACATTACAGAAGAGAGGTAAGTATCACCTGCAGCTGAAGTAGAAGAACGTAAAGTATTAAAGTCGATCCTGATTGAAAAAGAAGAAGATGAGAAGGTATGCTGGGATGAGTGGGGATTAGGGGTGGTACATCTAAGACCTTAGGTCAGACCCAAGCAAAAAACAATTGCCAAGAACAAAAGAGTGAATAAAAGTTTGAAGAACCAATACTACAAACTATATCCAACAAAGAATTTAATGGTCTTTCTTTATGCAATGACAATATATCTCAGAAGAGAGCAGTTGTCAAGGACTGTGCAGTGGTTCAGTGGTAGCATTGTTACCTCACAGCAAAAGGTTCTCTGGTTTGATTCTCAGCTGGGGTGTCTTCTGTGCAGAGTCTGCATGTCCTCCCTTTATCCGTATGGGTTTCCTCCCACATTACAAAGACATGCATCGGGAGCTCTTCTCCCTGGGCCTCTGCAGAAAATTAGCTTTGCTCCAAGTCAGACTTTCCTGGTTAATAAATTCTCACTCTTATATTATTTAAACACATGCAATGTCAGCCAAAAAATTAACTCACTGTATTATTAAACTGATGGCAATACATAAGTATTGAACAGCAAGTATACATATAAAATGAGCAGAGAGTGAAGGCCACTTGTTCAGCCAGACAGTGTCATCACTGAGTCCCAGACAGTGTTATCACTGAGGCTCAGACAGTGTCATTACTGAGGCCCAGACAGTGTCATCACTGAGGCTCAGACAGTGTCATCACCTAGGCCCAGACAGTGTCATCACTGAGGCTCAGACAGTGTCATCACCTAGACTCAGACAGTATCATGACCAAGGCTCAGACAGTGTCATCACTGAGGCCCAGACAGTGTCATCACCTAGGCTCAAACAGTGTCATCACTGAGGCCCAGACAGTGTTATCATTGAGGCTCAGGCAGTGTCATCAATTAAGCCCAGACAGTGTAATCACTGAGGCTCAAATAGTGTCATCACCTGGGCTCAGACAGTGTCATGACCAAGGCTCAGACAGTGTCATCAATGAGGTCCAGACAGTGTCATCACTGAGGCCCAGACAGTGACATCACTGAGGTCCAGACAGTGTCATCATTGAGGCCCAGACAGTGTCATCAATAGGGCCCAGACAGTGTCATCACTAAGGTCCAGACAGTGTCATCACTTAGGCCCAGACAGTGTCATCACTTAGGCTCAGACAGTGTCATCATTGAGGCCCAGACAGTGTCATCAATGGGGCCCAGACAGTGTCATCACTAAGGTCCAGACAGTGTCATCACCGAGGCTCAGACAATGTCATCACTGAGGCTCAGACAGTCTCATTATTGAGGCCTAGCCAGTGTCATCACTGAGGCTCAGACAGTGTCATCACTGAGGCCCAGACAGTGTCATCACTGAGGCTTAGACAGTCTCATTATTGAGGTTCAGAAAGTCTCAGCATTGAGGCTCAGGCAGTGTCATCACCGAGGCTCAGACAGTGTCATCACTGAGGCTCAGACAGTGTCATCACTGAGGCTCAGACAGTGTCATCACCGAGGCTCAGATAGTGTCATCACTAAGGCTATCAACATAACAGTAAACCGTTTAAATCATTTGTTAACTGGGTGTGTTTGCTGGATGCAACTGACTGTTTTCAGGGGAAACCCAAGGCCATTATCCAATTAAGTGGCTTTCCAACAATCATATAGTTTTCAAATAGAAACTGAGAGTGAATCAAACCCGTATCTAAATGATGAAGTTTGCAAACAGCTTGTGGCTTTAGCTTTCTGAGTTAATCTAAAAGACTGTGCATCAGTTACCAGCCATACAAATGCTCTCAAATAGCATAGAAAGTACTAGAGGCAAAACTTTTGCTGCTACTTTATATCTACAGACTATGTTAGAGTGCCGATCGGTTAGTGTGCATTTTATCATTTGTTAAGTCTGTATTTGCGAATTTATATATCTTATTACTATTTAAAACCTGTTTTATGGAGATTTTTCCCCAGGCTCCCGCTGCAAAAGGGATCAAGCTCAAATGGACTAACCTGGTCAACAAATGTCAAACAAATAAATAAATGATATAAATGCAGTTTTCAACTCTCAATCAGGAAAAGACAATCAAGTTCAAATAAGCATTTTTGCAATGCAGTATACAAATTAGGTTTCCCTCCAAATTAAAGGCAGGACACTAAGTAGCTTTCCAAGCAATAGGAGAAATAAACAAGACATATTCCTACAGCAGTTAGGATAAGTCAAACAAAGCAAATAACCAATTCCCTTACACAAATTCAGTTCCTGTATCAAAGAAAGGGAGATTAGCTGAGGACAATACAAAATGCACCCCATATCTTACTATTACAGCAGTGTAAATGGAAAACATTTTATTTATTTATCTTTTGTTGACCACATTAGTCTCACTAGGATAGTGACTTCTCTTCAGGGGAAACTCAAGGTGGTATTTATAGTACTAGGGCACATTTGACCAGGATATTTAGAAACTTTTGTTCTTTTTGATATATGTGATGAGATCTTTGACATCCACCTGAACTGCCATCACTTCAAGTAGATGGTACATCAATTTAACCTTGGTGCAGCACCCTCTAACATTGCTTTGCAGTTACAGCACTTTGAAAACAAATTCAGTTTTCTGATATGGGAATAGAACCCACAGCATTCTGCACCAAAGGCAGGTGCACAACCTGTTGGGCCAGTAATAGTGCTACCAAATGTGATGTAGTAGAAAGCAGAATTATGAATGATAACAGAACTGCTGACATCAGCATTGCAAGCAGTAGTGCAAGATGTAATGAGAATAAAATCAATCACCTCAGGCTGATGAGGTGTAACATTAGAGGCTGCGTATTGCCAAGGCACTACAGTAACCCAGCATGACAGTTTCATGTCATTTATGTATTTATTTTACTTCCAGCAAGGCATTCCAGCAGCCCAATGTCCTCTTTGTGAAATAATATTTTCTTAATTCACTTAATAAATTATCTTACTTTGAGCTTTAAGCTTTATCCATTTTTACTTATATTTCCTTTCCTTTCCAGTTACAATGTTCCCAACTGCCTTGCCAATGCAGTGCTTGCTGACAGCCTATCTTGCTTGTCCCTTCAGTTGTCTGATGTGTGCGCTAAGCCATATAAGGGATTCCTTTTAATCCCATCAACCAATTCAGTTTACATTTTGGTAATCTTTAGGGCAAACTCAATGCAACACTAATGTTCCAGTCTAAGTGCAACTGTCAGAAATGGGGAGAGTGTTCTGGAAATTTCCTTACCACTCCTCTCTAGAAGACACACATTAAACCATTTGCTTGAATTCAACACAGTAAATAGTGTGGGAAGAAATAGCCAGGGAATTGTTATAGTTAGGCTTGTATAGGCCCTAGGGCCAATAGCCTAGTACCAATCTATGAACCTATGAGGGCACATCAAGGGCCAAAGACACAAACCTTCCCAAGGCAGGGCCAAAGACACAAACCTTCCCAAGGCAGGGCCAAAGACACAAACCCTCCCAGGTACAATAAAACAAACAACGCAAGAAAGAAGTCCCAGGCCAAACATTTACAGCTGAATACTTTAGAGTTCAGCTCAGTTCCAGATAAATACCCAGGCTTCCCTGGAAGGATGGTATCAGCTACTATTAGATGTCTATACTTAAGACATACACCTCCTTGACCTTCTTGTTTTGACTATTTCTTTCTCATTATTTATTGCATGCTTCTCCCTGCTTGTAGCATTGACCCACAAATGCTTTTTCATCTCTGCCATCCACTGTATGCTCTTCCAGGATTTCATCAATGAGGTGTATGGTCATGTACTTTTTCTTTTTTTGCATTAAACCCTGGCTGCCACTGTTTCAGGGGATTACTATCCAACAATGGCGAATGTGTCAAAGCTATCTCCCCCCAGCCTATCTGAGGACTATAATTACAATGACATTATTTCACAATTTTCTTTGAGGACATCCATAAAACACTGCCCAAACAGGGAGATCTGTCCTTTACTCCTAAAACATAACTACACTTACATTCAAGATTGCAGTAGCTGGGAAAAGTCATATTTCTGACAGTGAGAACCTCTGTTAAAATGCAACTGCTAACATCAAAGACAGCGGCTTGTCCTGATGATGTTAAATGAACTGCGGCAGACATTTTTAAAGAGCAGCACTGTTGTACAACCCATCGTAGTTTTCACTACTTCTTATATGGATTTCCATTTCCATCATTGTACAATAATCCTGCTATTTACGTCAATAAAGTCCGGAACTGGTTTTATTGAATTTGGCCTGAATAGGTACATATTTTACTGTGGAGTGGCTCATCCTTTTGTTCCTGTTTGGCATCTTAATGTTTTTCAACAGTTTTTCCTTTTGTCTTTTTTCACTGGTTTGTAATGGCCGACGAGGACAATTTGGATTTATCTGCTCCTCTTGTGAATCAGGAAACTGATGTTAACACTCTACAGCATGCTGTTTTGAATTTAACAGCTATTGTACAAAATTTAACCAAAAAGGTTGATTCTCTTTTGGCCACGCCTCCTGGTGATGTAGCCATGCCCCTGGTGACTTAGCCACACCTCCGATGATGTCAGACGCCCGCAGATCACTCGAGGAGAAGGAGTGGTTGTCTCTCCGAGTTTACGAGTTTACAGAGTGTTTTGAATGATGGAAACCCACTACAAAGCCTTAATTCCTTGAATTCTACATCCTCAAGGACTGGATTAAGTAATGGAGATGAACATTCCATTCCTTGTGGACAGAGAATTATTAATTTGAACTCTCAACCAGTTTTTGCAGGATCCAGTGTTCCTTCCAGCCACAGAGGTTCTGTTCCAGTTTTAAAGGACTGGCTTACTGAAGCCATTGTTTTGAACAGTGAAAAACAACCAACAGGTACTGTTTTTGTGAATAATATTCAAGTTCTCCTAGAAGAATTTGATTATAAACTTTCTAAGATCAAGCGATTGCAGCTTGATAATGCATATTTTTCAGAATGTATAAAAGAGCATATTGTCCCTAAGGACTTAGAATGTGGCATTACCTTAGTGATTTGATAGCAGGCTCCAACCTGCATAAATAACTTTTGACTCTTTTTGATTCTCATAGTGCTGAATATATGAAAGTTATTGTGAAAAGTAATGATGTTTTGATAAATGAATTAATAAGTAATGTTTCTGAGCTTGATAAAGGAATTAGTGAACACACACAGTATAATGGATTTAAATATGAACACGCATGTATCTTTCATAGTATTGAGCAGTCATCTACCTCTATAACAGCATGTAAGGTAAAAAAACCCAACAAGGATAAAAATAACTACGGGAAGGGATTTGCTTACCCCAATCCACCTCCCTCTCAGGAATGGGGCAATACATTTCCTGATCATGGTCACACTCCTGCTGGTAATTATTCTTCCAACAACACTGAAACAAACTGTGTTACAGTTAATAATGACCAAAACTATTTTTTAGATCCATGGAATTTCCAACCCTAAGACGGTTGGAGAGAATAAAGAACAAAACTTTTAGTTATGTACTCGCCATAACTTCAGATGTTTGGGATCCATCTCGCCTACATTCTGACTGATGGGTTCGGAGCCAATCCCTCGGCTCCGACTCGGCACGCTTATGCTATAGAGCGAGGCCTCTTATTGGCTGAGCTATCTTTATCCCAGGATGCACCACCGCTAATCCCCCAGATCTTGTTTGTCCACATTCATGCACACATGCATAACCTGATTATATAACATTGTTAGATGTTTCAAGATGAAACAACAGGATTCGGACCTTCTGATATCCTCTGATCTCCAAGGAAGGGGGAAGGAGGGTGGGTTATTAGGAATGTAGGCGAGATGGATCCCAAACATCTGAAGTTATGGTGAGTACATAACTAAAAGATGTTATGTGATCCGATCTCGCCTACATTCTGACTGATGGGACAGCGTCCCTAGCACCTAAATCCCGGGTGGCTCATTGGAAAACACTCCTGAGCACTGTGGAACCAAATGAAGCTCGTCCTCTAGATGCCACATCTAATTTGTAGTGAGAAATGAAAGTATGCGGGAAGACCATGTAGCCGCAGCACAAATGTCACTAATAGCAAGCTTAGAATGAAATGCTACCAAGTAGCCATAGCCCTTGTAGAATGAGCCTTGACAGCGTGGAAAGCTCCTCGTTAGAAAAATATAAGCTTGAGTAATACAGTCCCTGATCCATTTGGCAATAGTGACCTTTGTGACTGCGTTGCCCAATTTGTTTTCTGCAAAGGACACAAACAACTGATCTGTATTCCTTGATTGTTTGGTCCTATCCAAATAAAAACGTAACTGCCTATGGACATCTAGTGTGTGGAAAATAAATTCCGCTTCATTGGAGTATTTTGGGAAAAACACTGGGAGCTCTAATGACTGTTGTAAGCATAAAGTAGAGCAGACTTTAGGAACAAAAGAAGGATTCGGTCTGAGGGAAACTCTGTCTGGATGAAAAACCAAGTACAGAGGTTTTACTGACAAAGCTTGAAGTTCTGAAACCCTTCTGGCTGAAGTAATTGCCACTAGGAAAGCTGTCTTCCATGATAGAAACTTTAAATCACAGGTAGCTGCCGGTTCAAGGGGGAAGAAGTCAAGGCACGTAATACTATATCGAGATCCCATGGAGGTGCAGGATGAGAAACTGGAGGTCTTAATAGAGCAGCACCTTTCAAGAAGGTCTTACACAACCTGTTGCTCATTAAAGGTGGGTCTATGGATTCATGAAAGTTAGAAATTACTGCCAATTGTACTTTGATGGTAGAAACAGAAGAGCCTTGGTTGAAAAGAGAGGTTAGGAACTTGAGTACTTCTGCTATGGGAGTTGAAATGGGGTCCAGGCCCCGGAGTTGAGCCCATATAGCAAATCTTTTCCATTTGCTAGAATAAAGTTTCTTCGTAGTCGACTTGTGGGCTGAAGACAATATGCGCACTACCTCTGGGTCTAGTGCATGTCTCCTGACTATGGTTGGAAGAGGAGGAGCCAGGCCATCAATCTTAATGTGTGTAGGGACTGGTGTAGTAGTCCCGACTGATGAGTCAGTAGGTCTGGGATCTGGTCCAGGAACCATGGACCTTCCAGAGCATGTTTCCGAAGATAGGGAAACCAGACTTGACGAGGCCAGTAAGGAGCAATTAAGATCATCTTGCTCCCTAAGAGAGAAGTCTTCTGAATTACCTTGGGTAGGAGAGGAACTGGAGGGAAGGCATAAAGCAGGCCGGTGGGCCAAGGATGGACTAACGCGTCCATAGGGCTCTTCCCGGGCCGGGATAGGGAGAAAAAATCCTTGCACTTCGCATTCAGAGGAGTCGCGAAGAGGTCGCAACAAGGAACTCCCCATTCGCTGAAAATCTGTCTTGTAATAGTTATGTTCAGAGACCACTCATGAGGAGAGAGAATGGTCCTGCTCAACCTGTCGGCTACAACATTGGATTTGCCCGGTATGTGAGTAGCCACTAGGAAGCGATTGGTTGAGATTGCCCATTCCCAGACCCTCATCGCTTCTCTGCAAAGAGGATAGGATCTGGTCCCTCCCTGCTTGTTCAGGTACCAGACAACTGACATGTTGTCCATGTTAACAGCAATTACGCCCTGAGGGAGGTAACAGTGAAGGGCTTGAAGGGACAGGAGTACTGCTCTTATCTCTAGGATGTTGATGTGGAGAGAGGTCTCTTCCGGATGCCATTTGCCCTGGACTGACCTGCACAGGGAATGCCCCCCCCACCCCGTCTGGGAGGAGTCCGTGGTCAACGTGGCTGCCGAAGGAGGAAGAACAAAGGGTCGTCCCTGATCCAAATTGGAAGACACTAGCCACCAGCAAAGGTCTCGTCTGCAAGATTCTGTGATCCATATTAGATGATTGAGAGGGAGTTCCTGAAAGGACCATTGAGTTGAGAGAAGCCACTGGAGGATTCTCATGTGTAACCTTGCCAAGGGAACTAGCAGAACTGTGGCAGACATCGATCCCAATAGTTGCAAGACCATTCTGGCTGGGGCTTTGGACTTGGGGAGTAGGGCTCAAACCTGATTTTGTATGATCTGAATTCTGTCTGCAGGTAGATAGACCCGCATCTGGTTTGAATCTATCTCTGCCCCTATGAATTTTATTCTTTGAGATGGCCGTAACACTGACTTTGGCCAATTGAAGGTGATTCCTAGGGAATTGCCCAGTGATGTTGTGGCTTGCAGGCTCTGCAGAAGTAGATGCTTGGAGGTGGCAGTTAGAAGCCAGTCGTCTAGGTACGGAAACACCTGGAATCCTAGACTCCTCAAGTGAGCAGTCACCACTGCCAAACATTTGGTGAACACCCTGGGGGCTGTGGTGAGACCAAAGGGCAGCGCACGAAACTGAAAATGACTGCTTCCTAGGCTGAAGCGCAAGTGTCTCCTGGACGTTTGATGTATTTTGATATGGTAATACGCGTCCTTGAGGTCTATGGAGCACATCCAAACACCTTTCTCCAACAACGGGAGAATGGTTTGTAAAGTGACCATTCGGAACTTGGACTTCTTGACTGAACGGTTTAGGTTGCTTAGGTCCAAAATGGGCCTCAAGTCCCCGGTCTTTTTTGGCACTAAAAAGAATCTTGAGTAAGTCCCTAATCCGATCTGGTCTGCGGGGACCTGTTGGATGGCTCCTTTTTGCAGCAGTTTTGAAATTTCTATGGCTGCGGTATCCCATTGACTGGGTGGCGGGTCCGGGATTTTTTTGGACTGAGGGGGAGGACAACAGAATGGGATGGAGCAACCTCCGGCGATAATTCGAAGCACCCATCGGTCCTGAGTGATCCTATCCCAGGCCTTTAGGTGCTTCGAAAAATGACCCCCGACTGGCTCCGGAGCAGCACAGCCGGGCAATCCCTCAGGGACTATGAAAGGTTGAGGAGCCACAAAAGGACTCGCGGTCTCCAGTGTTGCGGGGGCCTCTGCTGCCTCTGGGACGGCGTCTTTCTGATGAATTTCCCCCTCCTCTGCCTCTGGAGGGAGAACCTTCCTGCTGAGAGGGGTAAGACTTCTGCGATCTCCGGAACCACATCTTCCCTCCTCTTTTAGCCTTGGGATAAGGCCAAAAGGGAGTGGAAAATCGTGCCCCTACGGCAGTCAGAGTCTTACCCTCCTGTTCACAGCGGGTAAGTGTGTCTTTCACCTTGGGCCCAAACAGGGAGGACCCATCAAAGGGGGCGTTGGCGAATGAAGACTTGAAGGCCTCCGCAAAATGACACAGGTGAAGCCAGGCTTGTCTCCGTAGAGCAATGCCTGTACCCGCCGCTCTACTCACCCCCTCGGCCGCATACGAGATGAGCCTCATGGACGAGTTCGAGATGGATGACATCGTAGTCAGCTGAGATCCAACCGTCTGGGCCAGCTCCTCAGGCAGGTTACCTAAGAGGGTATCGGACAGCTCCTTAATCAGATCCCTCTGGAATCTTGTAAAGTGCGTTAGGTAGTTCAGAGACCTCAAAGTAAAGGCCGCTGAACTAAGGGTGCGCTTGCCGTACCGATCCATGCTGCTAGACTCCTTATTAGGAGGATGGACAGACGTAGAAGCCTCTGCTACATCATGCTGTGTAGCAGATGCCACCACCATAGCATCCACAGCCACACCTTTCGTGAGGAACTCTCTATCTGGGGGTGCTGAAAGAAATTTGTTTGGACGAGCGGGCACCGGTTCCACAGAGTCCGGGTGTTCCCACGCCCTTCGACAGATCAAATCCAAGAGCTCGTCGAAGGGCGGAGACACCCAGGAGGCAGAGGGCTGAGCCCCGAAGGCCTTCAGGAACACCGACTCATCAGCAGAGGGAGGTTTGGACTGCCAGCCGCCTCGTTGTTTTAGGGCTTCAAGGATGTCTGCAAAGGAGACATCATCCGAGGACGACTTGGGGGACCCCTCTGCATCATCGAGATCGGTGTCAGATGTCAAAGACTCATCAGGGGAGTCAATGTGCTTCCTCTTGCACGTTTTCTTTCTGGGAGGTTCATCCGAAGAGGCTTCAGAAGGACCTCCAGGAGGGGGAGAAACCCCAGCGGGGGTAACCTGAGGCCCAGGGGCTCCACTGTCTGCTGACAGGGGAACTGCCAATGACCCAGTCTCAAGGTGTAGGGAAGGAGCTGGGGAAACTGTGGAGGTAGCCAAAGAAGATTTGGCTAGAGCACTCCTCATAGCCCTGAAGGCGGGGCCACCAGAATCCTGGGAAGGTCCCCCCTCCGTGGCCACGACAGTGGACGGTACTCCCGCCGCCGACGCACCAAGAGGGAGACTTGGGACTGAAGGTATCAATCCCGAAGCCTCCCCCCCAGGGCCGAAGGAAGAAGTCCGTGCACTGAACTCCGACCCAGGAGCCGGAGTCGGAGCAAGGGTCGGGCCTGACCCTAACACCTGCACTGGTTCCACCAACACCTGCTCCAATGGTGCCGAAGCTGTTGGAGGAGGAAGAACTGTAAGGGAGTGGACCATCGGCTCCAAAGCCAAATGGGCTGGAGCCGAAACCATCTTTTGGAACACCAGAGACTGGAAGAGTCGAAGGAGTACCCTGTCGATATCCAAATCAGACATCCTGGAAGATCTCGAGGATACCGATCAGGCCCGAACCGATTTCTCCCTCGGCTCCGAAGGGCTTGGGGACCGGCTTTGAAGGGACTCCACAATTATCGGCTCCAAGGAAACCTTCAACAAAATTTCTCTCGGCGCCGATAAAGACTTCGGCTCCGAGAGGGAAGTGTCTGAGCTGATGACCCTTATCGGCTCCAATATCAGTGGAGCCGATGAGGGTGACCCGCCTCTCGATGCTCCAGACCTCAGCTCCGAAACCCGAGGGGTCGAGGTAGGAGGCATCGAGGCAGACCGTTCCGACCTCGGCTCCAAAGTCCGTGGAGCCGATGGAGAAGTCTGCTTACCTTTTTTAGCCGTCGGTTCCGACTGACTGGTCGGAGCCGACGCTTTCCTCTTCTTAGAAGGAGACGGAGAGGAAGATAAAGCCTCCTCGAAAGAAGGCTTGATTAGTCCTCTAAGGATTAATTTGTTTTTCCTCTCCTGGAGGAATCGAGAGGAAAACGCATGGCACACACTGCAGGATTCTTGGAGATGTTTGGCGCCAAGACAATAGACGCACGAGGAGTGGTCGTCCGTAATGGACATTTTAAACCCACACCTCGTGCACTTCTTAAAACTGTATGGTTTATGTTCCTTAGACATAGTTGTAAAAACAGAAAACAACAGTAAACTTTAACAGCTTTAGGACACAGGTACAATAAGTATGTCCGCACTCAAAAAATATATATACTGAAACAAGAAACTTTTTTTACACAGTAAAGAAAGGGGAAGAAAGCAAGGAGGGTCAAGACCCTCTAACTCAAACGGGTACTTGACCCACACACAACCACTAAAGCAGTTAGAACAGGGGAAGGCCCCTCTAACTAAAAAGGAACCTTCTCTGACAGGAAAAGTAAAGCAAAAATCAATAAACCACCAAGAGACACACTCGTACACAAAAAATAGCCGTTAAAACAGCTTTTGGGTTGAAAAGGAGAAAATTTCTGACAGGAAAAGATACTATTAATATAGTACTTAGCCCAGCCAATGTTGAGACCACGTCCAAGCTCTGTAAGCGGCAAACGAGATCTGGGGGATTAGCGGTGGTGCATCCTGGGATAAAGATAGCTCAGCCAATAAGAGGCCTCGCTCTATAGCATAAGCGTGCCGAGTCGGAGCCGAGGGATCGGCTCCGAACCCATCAGTCAGAATGTAGGCGAGATCAGATCACATAACATCTGCAGTTTCATGTTAACCCTGGGGAACTCACCAGGGGAACACTTAGCCCCCCAACACCCAATGGAACACGAGGGGGGGAATCAATCGGAGGGGGGGGGGCACAGAATCATACTTGGTCCAACAGGAATTAATTAATGATTCTTTAGACATTTTAGAGGTGCCCTCTGATTATTTACTACCCAATTGTAACATTATCACCAATTGTGATGGTGATTTTAAAGTCTATAATTTTGCTGATGTGGTTATTGGTGTTGAGCACTGTGATTTATTTTCAGAAGGTTTCACCTGTGTACCTTCACAACCTACGGACATTTCTAAGACCCTACTTGACTTAAAATTATACACACGTAAGTTGCATTTTAGGGTCCTTTTTCAGAATTTATCACTAGAAAATGTTATCAACCCTTTAGCCATGTCCAGCACCTTTGATCCTCCCCTTCACTCCATCATTCAACTATTTGAAAGAATATGTGAACTAGATATCCATAATTTTTTAAGGATTAATCAGAAAAGACAGATGGACAATGATGTGGAGACCACACTGCAAGACATTAAAAGCATTCTTGATTTTAGAATAACGAAACCCGACAAGGGTGGAGGTGTAGTTCTTATGAACCAAGTTGATTATGCTAACAAGATGTTGCACATTCTGAATGGGAAGGCATATGCTAAATCCTCCCTTAATGAATTACACACAGCTTACAATAGAATTAGAAATGATTTACAGGATTTGTTTATTAAGGGGTTCATTACCATTGATGAGTTAAATTATCTCACTGTGTCATATCCCAAAATGTCAGTGATGTTTGGGTTACCAAAACTTCATAAGAACCTTGACCAACCACCCATGAGACCCATTGTGGACGCAAAAGGTTCTATCACCCATCCTCTTGCAAAATGTTTAGACACTAGGCTTAAAGAACTGGTCTTTTCTGAAACCCGCATATGTAAGGACTCATGGAGTTTCGTACATCTCATCAACAACACTCCATTTCAAACCCATTATGGCCTTTTAACCATCAACATCAAAGACCTATACTCTGTCATTCCACATAATACAGGTTTAGAATGGTTTAAAGAACACATATGAAAAAGGCATTGAGAACAACAAAGTTCATGTATATGCGCACCTACTTGAACTTTATTCTCTTTAATCACAAAATCTATCTGCAACAGGAGGTTGTAGCGATGGGTTCCTCATGTGGGGGTCTATATGCAAACATTGTTGTAACCCAGTGGGAAAAGAAGGTTTTGTTCAACAGTCCAATGTTTAAGTATGTAAAATGCTACACCCGTTTTTTGGACGATATCTTTATTTTGTGGGATGGACCCCCAGAACATATAGTAGATTTAATATCGTACACGAATTCCACCACCACCTTCTTGAAATTCACACACAACTACAGTATGGACCTGCTGCCTTTCTTAGATGTTCTTCTCATTAAAGATCACAGCAACAACAAATTTGTTTCAAAAATATACAGAAAGGAACCTTATTCCAACTCCTTACTTCATTTTTCAAGTACACATCTAATGAAACAGAAAAAAGCTATTGTAAAGGGACAATTTGTGAGGGCGGCCTTAATGGTATCAGTTCTGGATGATTTCCTTTGCGAATGTGACAATTTGAAAGCCATATTTTCAAGAAGAGGCTACCCATGCAAGTTTATTACTGACATTATGTTAGAGGTAGTAAATAAAAGAGAGGGCATTTAGCCCCTTAATAACAGACACTGATAACAGCACCACCAATACCAATAATTTTACCCAGTCTTTAAGTGTGCAGAATCAAGAACTTAAAAGGGACTATAAGACATCTTTTATTACTATATATACCAATGACAGTTTTGCATTAAGTAAAATCTTGGAAAAGAATTGGACCATTCTAAATCAAGAGAAAGCCATTAGACCTTTCAATGATTCACACCCCACCATAGTATTCAAGAAAGGCAGAAACTTAAAAAACATTTTTGAGAGGAAACCAAAGGGATTGAATAATATTGGGCACATGAAAAAGTGTGGCACTTGTAAATATTGCAAACACATTAAGGAAGGGGACATTTTTTTGATAAACAACACTGAAGTGAAATTACATCAAAAATATAACTGTGGATCTGAAAGGATTATTTACTGTGCCCTATGTAACTGTTGTAGCTGTTTTTACATTGGAAAAACTGACCGTAAATTAAAGAACTGAATTTAAGAATATTTGTATGATATAAAATCAAAAAAAATATACAAATGCACTTAGTAAACACATTATGGAAAATACTGGTCACTTTTTTCATTTTACTGTCATTGCTAATATTAAAACAGAACCTCAAGGTGGTGCCTGGTCACTTTTGTTAGAAAGGAGAGAGTTTTACTGGCAACTGCATCTCAATGCATCAAGTTGGCCAGGCTTAAATGAACACATTTCCGTTAGCTCTCTGTTGAAACTGCCTTAGAAAGATAGTGTTTCTTTTAAAAAAAAAATTATATTTCTTCTGTACTAATAAATTATATATTTTATTATGTTTGTAGAATACATTTTGAAGTTTCTACATTTATGTATGCATTTTAACCAGTTTTCATATAAAGCATGGTTTTTACATGATTTTTCTTTAA
This sequence comes from Protopterus annectens, assembly GCF_019279795.1. Classification (NCBI taxonomy): domain Eukaryota; kingdom Metazoa; phylum Chordata; order Ceratodontiformes; family Protopteridae; genus Protopterus; species Protopterus annectens. The sequence goes on along the minus strand of NC_056726.1, from coordinate 1,521,285,109 downwards.
GAGGGTGTGTCATTTTAAAGAACTTATTAACTTTTAATGATTGTTTTACCCAGTTTCCTCTGTACTATATAAACAGTTTGTGTAAATTAATTCATTATCTGATGAAGTTCTGAAGTGGTCAGGACGAAAGCGTTTATCATTTGTTTTATTTTCTTCAATAAAGTCCAGAACTGGTTTTGTTGAATTTGGCCTGAATAGGTGCATTTTTTACTGTGGAGTGGCTCATGCTTTTGTTCCTGTTTGGCATCTTTATAAATTCACAGAAGGTTTCAAGTAAGGGAGAGAGTTAAGCCCACTGAGTAAAAGGGCTGATGTAATAGTGAGGTAAGATTGTGAGTCTCACATAGGATAGTGTAGCAAGAGATAGGGGGAAGGAGGGAAAAGTCAGGCAGTAAAGGGCAGTAAGAGGTAGGGAGGAGCAGAAAAAAGTCAGGCAGTAAAGGGCAGTAAGAGGTAGGGAGAAGCAGAAAATAGTCAGGCAGTAAGGGCAGCAATATATACAGAGGTCATTTGAGATTGCCCTGTAGGATGATTTAGCATGAGGTGGGGAGGCTATGAAGGTTTGGTTATTGTGCAGTGACAGGATAAGTTATTTTGGTAGTGTAGTTTGAGTGATGATTTAAAGAGTTTAGAAGATTCCATTAGAGTTATATGAGAAGGTAATTTGTTCCAAAGTTTGGCTATATTATAGGAGTATAGACTTTGTCCAGCTCTTTTGTTAGGTTTTATGACCTTTATTAGTTGTTTCTGAAAGGATCTAAGTGATCGAGCAGGGTTGTAAATTTGTACGATTTGGTGAAGTGCTGGGCAGATGTGGGGTTTGAAAATTAGTTTATGTACTAATGTTAGCTGGATATAAGAAAGATGGCTTGAGAATTTGAACCAGTTTAGTTCTGCAGTTGCTTCATAGTGGTGTGTACGGTTTGGTTTACCTGAGGCAAACTTAGCTATTTTATAATAGCAGGATTGCAGTTTATTCCTAAGGGATGAAAGTAGATTGGTGAACATAGCACTTCCATATAGACGGGAAGGGAGGAGCAGGGTACTTGCTAGTGTAGCTTTGGTATGCTTGTTGAAGTATAATTTGTGCCTGTACAGTTTGCCTAATTTGAAGTGTACCTTTTTATTGTGTTATGAATATGTGGCTCAATGGTAAGTTTGTCATCTATTGTTATACCTAATAGTTTGGCAGTTTTAGTTATTTAGTTCCATCTTTAGAAAAAATCTGAAAGTCTGTGTTAGGTGGTTTTGAAGTGAATCGGAGTAGTTTTGTTTTTTTTTTTTTTGGTGTTTAGTAGTAGCTGAGAATTATTTAGCCAGGATTCTATTGAAGTAACAGATGTTTGGGTTATATTGTGAAGGTCAGAGAAGTTATTGGCGGAAGTCATGATTGTTGAATCATCAGTGTATTGGATCAAGTTACCTAGTTGAGAGACTTTGTGAAGGTCATTGATAAATATATCGAAAAGTAGTGGCCCTAGAATGGAACCCTGAGGGACTCCTGTGTTGTTTTTTTGATAGGTAGATTGCACATTTTGCCATTTTTCTGACTGTTCCCTGTCATTGAGGTAGGAGGTGAACCATTTGACAGAATTGGGGGAACTTCCTAGTTTTGATATTTATTACAGTAGTTTGTTGTGTGATACAGTGTCGGAAGCTTTTGACAGGTCTAGTAGGATTACTGAGGTATAGAGACCAGTGTCAAGGGCTTTGTTGATAGTATCACTGAAAGAGAGCAGGGCTGTAATTGTGCTATGTGCTGGCCAGAAGCCATGCTGTGTGGGAGAGAGAAGATCATTGTCTAGGAGGTGTTTAAGTAACTGAGTATGTACACATTTTTCTAATATTTTTGATAGTGGTGAAAGTATTGAGATTGGGTGATAGTTTGACAAGTCATGGGAGGTTCCACCTTTATGTAGTGGGGTAATGATAGATTGTTTCCATAATTTTGGGACATAGCATTCTGAGAGTTTTGGAGGGTGGCCTAATGGTTAAGGTGTTTGCCTTACAAACACAAGGTGCAGAGTTTGAGTCTCACAAGGGATAATTGGCAAGGTTAAAATGGCTCGCAAGGGCAGTTAGCTTAGTACTAACCTATGAACCTATGAAAGAGATTGATTCATTAGTATGATGACTGGGTATGCAATTGCATTTGCTGCTAGCTTTAAAAATCCAGGTGGGGGGGTTCTCCGCAGAGAGAGAGAAGGGTTTAAGTTTATTGAGAAGTTTGCATATTTGTGAGGTAGGGATGGGTTGGATGGAGAACAAAGGTGTTGGATTATTAATGCAGGAGTCTAGCATAGGGGAAGTTTTATTATTATGTGTGGATTATGTTGTAGGGTCTTTGATTAGGTTTTGAATAGTAGTAATGAAATGGGTGTTAAAATCATGAGAGATTTGCTGTGGGATTTTGTTGGGTGCCAGGGATGGGTTTTGTGGTGTGCCAGGATTAAGGAATGTTGAAACTGATTTCCAAAACTTATTAGGGTTGTTGATTGTGGTGGATAGCTGCAAGGAAAAGTAGCTTTTCTTGTATAACTAGTTTTTTGCAATTCTTTCAGAGTTGCTTGTAGGCAAGTTTGGTTCATTTACTTTTACATTTTTGCCACTGTTTCCATGCTTTATCTCTATGGAGGAGGTTTTGTTTTGTTGATTTAGTTAGCCAAGGGGCATGGTTAGCCTTGGTATGTCTGGTTCGAGTAGGGGCTAAGCTATTTAGTGTGTCTAGAAAAAGTTTGTTGAAATAGTTAACGGCAGCATCTAGGGGGAGTGATTTTAGTGGGAGTCAGTTTTGGGATTTTAGGATACTTACAAACTGATCTGGGTCAAAATGGGAGAGATTTCTGAATGTTTTGTAGGTATGTGTTTTTGATATTTGAAGGTGTGCCCTATGGGTGAATGCTGGGAGGTGGTCACTTAGTATATTAGGTAAGGTACCTAAATTGGAATAATTTTGCGGGTGAGATACTAATATCCAGTCTAGGGTGGATTTTGATCTAGTGGATAGGCCATGGGTAGGAGTTGTAATGAGCTGTGTGAAGCTATGTAGGTTTATGCTATTGACTGGAGAATTGGTTGTTAGGTTTAGCCAATTAATGTTTGTATCTCTTAGAATTATGGTTTCCTGGGAGATGTTTTGGTTTGTCCATGATAAAAAGTCTTCCAGGAGGGGGATATTTTGCTCTGGTAGGATGTAGATTACTGATATAATTATATGTTTATTACTGATTTGAAGGGAAGTTAGTAGGATTTCTAGTTTGCCAAACATGGGGGGTTGTTTTGGATAGATTGTTATGTTAAGGCTGTGATCGTAGATTAGTGCTACGCCACCCACTTTTTTGTGGAGTCTATCAGCACGAAGTATGTTATACCCTGGAGGAAGAATTTCAGTACTGGCAATATAAGGTTTTAGCCATGTTTCTGTTACTGCTACAATATTTGGGGTGTGAGTGGCTAGTCATGCTTGGAACTCAATAATTTTGTTACATATGCTATGTGTATTTATTGTTACCAGTTGAAGCTGTAGGCTTTTTGGGGTGGTTGTAGATGTAGGACCAGGGTTAGGGTGGATGTCTCCAGATTGTGTGAGAGAGAGGAGGAGGTGAATAATTGTATTTGTGTCATTTTTATGTGATAGTGGTTTTGGAAGATTGGTGTTTTTTAATTTGAGTTTGGATTAGGTATAGAAATATTTTGTTTTGTGTAGGGTATATGTGTTGTGTAGGAATAAGGAGGGTGAGATGTTTGAATATCTATTTCTGCTAAGAGACAGTGGAAGGGCTTGTGTGTGCTAGATTTTGGAATTAGTTATGGCAGGGTGGAAAATGTAGTGGTAATTAGGATTAATAAAGATAGAGATGTAAGGAGGGTAGGTATGAGAATGATGTATGTTGTGAGAGTATGTGAGTCTATGTGGTAGGGCATATTCTATGGGGAGCAGGTGTAAATTAAATGTGTTTGGAAAATAGGGGTGGAGCTGGAGTGTGTGGGCTGATTGGATTACAAGTGATGGGGTGGGTAGGGGTGGGGTTTATGGGTGGGAATGGGGGTAGGGTAGAGGAGCGGAGTGAGCCCGAGGGAAGCGAGGGTGAATGGAGCGGGTTGGCCCTGATGGAAGAGGCATGAAGAGGCATGAAAAAAAAACTTAGTATCCTGTTGTTAGTTTATATCTGAAAAAAAAAAAAAATCAGTTGCCTGTTTTATTTCCCATTTACTTTTTAAATTTTTAGAGGAGGAGATTACATCGATAAGTAAGCGAAACTTATTTTGTGTGGTGGACAATGCTACGGGAGTTGGGGAAATAGTACCTTGCAGTTCCTATCCTGCTGCTTAGTGATCTCTAAAGGTTTCTAACTTCAAGTTAAACTAAACTAAATTAAACATTAGACACTAAGTTCTGACAGTAACTGTGAGCAGCGGAGTCTTAGAGCTGAGAGTAGTGTACAAACCCAACTCTACAACATCCTCCAGTGCCTAAAAGGGCACTATGGGTCTAGTATGGGAGAAATGGAGGGTTACTAGGCATGCTAGGAACAGGAAACAGGGAAAATAATAATACAGCATTAGATTTCAATCTACAATGCTGCTGGATGGACAGAGTCTCCTTTCCTTTCAGGTGCAGTCATTTAGGAGCCTGCACTAGTGATTGCAGAGAATTGGAATGGAGGGAATACCAATGTTGTTCGGGTGACTGAGCAGAATGCTGTTGGAGGGATGGTAGTAGGTGATTTAATGACTACCTCTGTCCATCAAAGACATAGATGCCAGAGCACAGGGGTGAATTTCTGATTAACCAACTATTGGTCCAAGTTGTGCTTGAATAGGGATAGTGAGGAACTCTGTTTTATATGGATGGGGACCTTGTTCCAGAGAATGGAATCTGTTTCTCCATCTCCATGTCCTGTTTATGTCAGAAGCAACATTTAAGTCTTTTAATCTAGTAGTTCTGATGCTGTTTTTTTTCTGCAGATCTGCAAATGGTTCATCAAAACAAGGTCCAGGGATGGCTTATACACCAGGCAAAGATGACCTCTCAGACGTCTGTATGATAGCGATTAAAGAGACAGGGCTTTGAGATGAGCAGCGTAGGACACTTTATTTATTCCCTGTACTGTTTTTGTAAGGAATCTTTGAGGACACGCCAGTTGCTGCACTTGTCTGGTCAGGTACATATCGTAGGGGGCATTATACTCTATGATGAGTCTGATGAGGGCCTAGTACAGTGGTGTGATGACCTCTGTGGACTTAGATGCCATGCTCTTGCTTATAACTTGACCAACATAGAAGGATTTTCTGACTACCTTGGACACATGTTGGTTAAAAGCTAGGTTACTATGTAGATGAGTTCCCTGATCACTGACTAGTGAATTACATTTTAAGGGTGTTTTATTGATAACATAGTTTCCCAGGGTGGCTGACTTCCCAAAAGCTATTATAATGCTTTTGTCTGCATTGAATTGTAAACCATGGTTTTGGCACCAAGCTGACCTTTCTGAAGGATGTTCATCTTAGGGGGATAAAAGGACTGCTCCAAATTTGCAATCAGCTGCAAACTTGGTTAACCAGAAGCCTTTGACATTGGCTTTGACATCTGAAAAGTAGAGACCAAACAGGAATGGGTGCTTTCAGTGATCCAGCTATTTATCTAGAATGCTATAAAGGGGTTTATAACTAGTTCTGTAAATTTATTGACAATACCCAAGTGAGGTGTTTTATGAAATGTTAGCCAGATATAGGTATGCAGTAGGCAATATCCATTGTTTTTCCCTCATCTGTTGCCTAAATGACCTTTTCAAAGAAGTCCGTCAGATTCAGCAAGCATGACCTTCCTTTGACAAAGCCAAACTGGGATGGTTCCAGTGTCTGGAGGTCTCCTATGTCCTTGCTGATAATTTCAATATTTCTTTTCATGGCTTTGCAAATAAAACTGGTCATACTTATGGGTCTGTATTTTCTAGGATCTCTTGAAGGTACACCCTTGCGAAGAGGAATGACCACTGAACTCCTCCATTCATGTTGCACAAAGCTAGCTAGCTTTAAGACTATACTTAAATAATAACTCCAGGGTTCCTGATCAGTTTTTAGACTATTCAGGAGGCATCCTGGGATGTTTTTAGGGCCCACTGAGTCTGTGTTCTTGGTTTTAGTGAGTGCAGCCAGTACATGCTCCCTGGTTATAGTTGGAGGGGTTATGTTATGGGGCAATTTGGGGATTGGTAGGGAGTGAAAGTGGGGCAAAATTGGAACTGAAATTGTCTGCTATCAGCCTTGCTATATCTCTAAGCTTGGTGAATGTGTTAACATTAACCACCAGTTTAGCACATTGCCGTGTGTTGCCCTTGAGGCTTCCTACACAGCTGAAGACCTTACGGTTATCTTCCACATGGGAGGCAATCTTAACATCAAAGTTGATTTTATTTGACCTAATTAGTTGCCTATTTAGTTTGATAAAAACGGTTTATCTTTATGGGAATTTCCCCTCCTGATTTGTGCCATATTTCTTTCATTTGTTGTATATCCTGTTTAATTTGGGATGCCACCAGGGCATTCTTTTCTGAGGCTAGTCCGGGGCTTACTTCTGGTAGGTACAGCAGCCTCTATGCAGCCATTTACATGACAGTACAGAGTTTTTGACAGCAATTCAACAAAGGCTACTGTGTTCTCAGGGTTTGGAGGAACACTGAATTTTGACAAAGCATTACTTAATAACAGATAATTTGCCTTGGAATAGTTCCTGTTACTGGTTTTAATGGGATTATAGATAAGATTTTTATTTTGTAGGAGAGAGCTTTATGATTGAACCATAACAGGGAGAGGGAGACATTAGGGGGTGCAGTGTTCCCCCATATTTGTGAGCATGAGGTTCTACTGGACATATTCACTATTTGGTCAAGGGTGTTAGTATTTACGAAGTCCAGGAATTTCTGTGCCTTTAGATTTGAGGCCATATAGGATTCCCAGTATATAGAGGGGTAATTAAAGTCTCCCATTTCTATTGGATGGTAAGTTTCACCAGAAGGTCTAAGTATGTACTGTGAGCTACTTGGGACATAGAGGGTGACCTACTGCTGGCTAGGATATGGTAAGGGATTCTGTCCATGCTGATCTGCATGTGGAGGAACTCCAGCACGTCATACTGTTTGATCACACTTGTGATGTGCTTGTTATTGATGTACATTGAAACATCTCCACCTTTAGCTCTTGTCTGTGTAGCTACTGGTCTAAAAGTATGGAAGGCACTGAAGCCTTGCACTTACGTGTACCCTCTTTAAACCATGTCTTGGTAACTGCATAGATTACTATATATTCAAGTGTGAGGAGGTCTTGGAGGTTGAGGAGGTTTTTATTTAGGCACCTGGCATTGAGCAGTAACACCCTGAGGATCAGTTGAATTGATTTTGCTATGTTGGTATTTTTGTTAATTTGGCATTTCCTAATAAAGGCACCATGGGGTGGATAAAGGTTTGCACAGTATTCAAAAGCCTTTATGGGGAAAGATGCAGCCATCCTTGGCAAAGAGGTGCGATCTGTTAACCATGCTCTCCCAAGCTGACAAATACTGGATCCCCTTAGAATGGAACTGAAAGGTCAGACAGTTGTTGAAATAAATCATTTTTTGCTCATATTGTGGCATCATCCATGGTGATGGTAACATACTGCTCAATGCACTGTGACATCATCCTCAGTGATACATTGTATCATTGTATTATTGTATCATCCATGGTGATGTTAACATGCTGCTGGTATCATCCTCAGTGGTACATTGTATCATTGTATCATCCTCAGTGATGGTAATATGCTGCTCAATGCACTGTGCCATCATCCGCGGTGATACATTGCATCATTGTATCATTGTATCATCCATGGTGATGGTAACATGCTGCTGGTATCATCCGCAGTGATACATTGTATCATTGTGTCATCCTCGGTGATGGTAACATGCTGCTCAATGCACTGTGACATCATCTGCAGTGATACATTGCATCATTGTATCATTATATGATTGTGTCATCCTCGGTGAAGATAACATGCTGCTGGTATCATCCTCAGTGATACATTGTATCATTGTATCATTGTATCATCCTCAGTGATGGTAACATGCTGCTGGTATCATCCTCAGTGATACATTGTATCATTGTATCATTGTATCATTGTGTCATCCTCGGTGATGGTAACATACTGCTCAATACTAGGCCCATACCAGCCTGATATATACATATATAATTTGAATACCTCATAATGTTTCTCTTCATATAGTCCAGGGACGTACATCTCAGGGTCATTTTCACCTACATCAGTCATAGAATCCCCACCAACACTAATGCTCTGTAGAAAGGGCTGACACAGGCAAATAACTTGAGTCAGGGCCATGGACTAAAACTGAATGCCAAGAAGTGTATAATAGCATCCGTCAGGAAGTCATCCACCCTTGCTAAGTATCATACTGACAACATGCCCCTAAGAGTTGATCCAGTAGTCAGGGAATTAGGGACACACATAGATAGTAATCTAGCATTTGACCATCACATGTCTACAGTAGCAAGGAAATCATTCTATGTTATGCAACTTATAAACAAAGGCATGAAATTTAGGTCAAAGGAGGTGATTGTTCCAGTGTATTATGCATTAATCAGACATATCCTTGAGTACCAAGCCCCTTTTGGTATGTACTTAACCAAAAACATCCAATAATTAGAATGTCTACAGAGGTGCCTTACTGAAAGAATACACGACATAAGTAACATGTACTATGCAGAGCACCTCATGGCCCTATCCCTGTATCCTGTCTCCTAGAGGCTGTTGAGAGGAGATCTATGCCTAAGATACAAGGCATTTTCAGAGCCCACCTTGATGGACCTCCTGCATATCCACAAAACAAACAGCACCAGAATTACCCATTCTAAAGATTTAAACCTTGCCTGTGATATAAATAGGACCTGCTGGAGATATAGGTATGTATCCCAGAGACTACCCCATCTATGGAACAAGGTCCCCATCCATGTGAAGCAGAGTTCCTTCCTAACCCAATCCAAGTGCAGCTTGGACAATTGGATGGGGAAGAGGAATTCGTTCCTGGTCTGTCTCCTCTGTTTCTAATGGACACAGGCAGCCTGTAAATGGTTCAACTCTCAAGCCCCTGTTTACACTTATCAATGGTACCAGAACTTGTCAGAGATTTGGGTTGCACTGCTAGGTTTAAAAAGGCTTTTGTGTTCGTTAGCCTAGTACACACCAATGAATCTACATGGACTATGATAGAATCATACTGGTACCTGTGTCATAATGATGTGTGTGTGCGTGATTTGGCAGATCCTGGCCCCAGATAAGTGTTATCTTTTCCTTGCTCATTCTGGATAGAGGGGCATAGAGGGGCATCAGCATATCTTAGAATGGAGTCCCCTATAATTAGAGTTCTGGTCAGTGTGTTGGCTTGTCTTAGGGGTTAGAGTTTGGGGCTCCACTGAGGGTGACAGTATGTGTGATGTTAGGTGGTGTTTTATCTGAGCCCCTTTGGGCTTGATGAGGCATAGCTTTGACAATGGGTGGTCTAGGCGATCTTTGTTGTTTAGAAAGATTGCTTTTACGTGCCTCAGCATATGTTAGTGTGTGTGTTGTGTGCTATGTGAGGTGGGTGTTTTGTATGTGGTTTTTTACAACCTGATGTAGACGTGTATGCAAGAGTTTGGCTTCCAGTGTCTTTGTGTATGTATACCTCTTGCATTCTATTTGTGCTTCGTTACAGATTAAGTGGTTATTGGTAAATATGAAACAATTGCTACTTTGTCTCAAGATGCCCATGTTCAGCAAGCTGGCTACAGAGAAGCTAGGGAATGGCAGATCCATACTGTCAAGTTCTCTGATTGGTCAGCTACAAAGGGTGCTGTATTGGGGTTAGAAGGCTATTAAGGGTGCTTGTTTGTGCAGACTAATAGGGGTGCTTTACTGGGATAGATTATGCTAAACAGTACTAAATTCTACTAACGTTAATGTTTACACAATACTGAGTTCTACTAAATCTTCAGGTATTGCCATTCAGTGCCCAACTAATAGGGCTAAGCTAGTCAGCAAGCCAGGTTCTTATTCTATATTAGTGCTTTACAGGGTACAGTTTTATGGACTGTTCTACAGGGAAATTTTTCTTACAGGTGTTTGAACTGTACAGGGCACTGCTAACCCATGCAAACATGCAAAATTATTACCAGCACAGAAAAAAAAACAGAAAATGAAGTAATGATCCCCCTGGAAATTAAAATGATTACACTCTGAGTAAACACCTCCTGACATAAGATGAATAAACTCAGTTCTCTTAACGTAAAAACACATTAAAAGAAACTGACAAGTACAGCGCTACCACAAGCCACCAAGCAACTAGCTGGACATCCCTTGCTGAATGCAGTTTACAGACAGATTTACAGCAGCAGTGAGAAGAGGAGGGTTTTTAAACAAAGAATACAGTGCAACACACACATAAAGGCGGAAAATAAAAGCAATTACCCAAAATGATTTAAGAAATTGCAATTTAAAATCATAGGCATTTAACTTTGCCTGGATGGCATGGTATACAAGTAAAGCACTTCTGGAGTGCAAGCTTTGCTGATCTCTAGGAACATTTTACCGCTAGATAACACTGTTACCTATTTCAATACAACTTTCTTACACTTGGTAGACTCCCTGGCCCCCCTGAAAACAAAACAAATTAAAAACAAATCCGTCCCATGGTTAACTAAACACACCTTAGACATTATGATTCTCTGAGACAAAGCTTGGAAACACTGAACACCGGAAATCTTACTTTTCTACTCTACAAAAAAAAAATCACAATACAAACCTCAAAAATAGTCTGGGATGGAATCTCCTCTATTCTTATTCATGGTAAGAAAGAAAACCCATGCCCTGACCCAAATGCTGCCAACATTGACCTAGCTACCCAGTTCAACTCTTTCTTCATTGATTGCATTGCCAAACTAACTACCTCCTTCACTAACCATCCTACCTCCACATACCAACAGTCATCAGCCTCTTCTTCCCCCAGTACCTCTTCTTTCTCAAGTACCTCCACCTTCAAACCCCCTCCCTTCTCCATACAACCCACTCCCTCTCTACTATTACAAAACTCCTACTAAAGCCGAAACCAAGTTCCAGTGCCCCAGATCAAAAGACCAAATTCCTTCTTACTTCTTAAAGACATCTGCAGAAGCCATATACCTTCCCATCTGTATCCTAATAAACTTAATAATAAAACAATCATAGAAGGTCAGGTACCCCAACCCTGGAAAAAGGACTTTATTATTCCACATCACAAAGTTGGGAGCAAAAATACCATCCCTAATTATCGACCAATTGCCATCCTATCCCCTATTTCCAAACTGCTAGAAAAATGCATCCACCTACAACTGTTGCCCTGTCTCACTAATAACCAACTCCTAACTCCCACACAACATGGATTCAGGCCTGGCCACAGCACTACCACCACACCCTATCTCACACATAACCAACTCCTAACTCCAACACAACATGGATTCAGGCCTGGCCACAGCACTACCACCGCGCCCTATCTCACTAATAACCAACTCCTAACTCCCACACAACATGGATTCAGGCCTGGCCACAGCACCACCATTGCACCCTACCTCACACATAACCAACTCCTAACTCCCACACAACATGGATTCAGGCCTGGCCACAACACTACCACCACACCCTATCTCACACATAACCAACTCCTAACTCCCACACAACATGGATTCAGGCCAGGCCACAGCACTACCACCGCACCCTATCTCACACATAATCAACTCCTAACTCCCACACAACATGGATTCAGGTCTGGCCACAGCACTACCACCGCACCCTACCTCACACATAACCAACTCCTAACTCACACACAACATGGATTCAGGCCTGGCCACAGCACTACCACCGCACCCTATCTCACACATAACCAACTCCTAACTCCCACACAACACGGATTCAGGCCTGGCCACAGCACCACCATTGCACCGTACCTCACACATAACCAACTCCTAACTACCACACAACATGGATTCAGGCCTGGCCACAGCACTACCACCGCACCCTACCTCACACATAACCAACTCCTAACTCCCACACAACATGGATTCAGGCCTGGCCACAGCACTACCACTGCACCCTATCTCACACATTACCAACTCCTAACTCCCACACAACATGGATTCAGGCCTGGTCACAGCACTACCACCACACCCTATCTCACACATAACCACTCCTAACTCCCACACAACATGGATTCAGGCCTGGCCACAGCACTAACACCGCACCCTATCTCACACATAACTAACTCCTAACTCCCACACAACATGGATTCAGGCCTGGCCACAGCACTACCACCGCACCCTACCTCACACATAACCAACTCCTAACTCCCACACAACATGGATTCAGGCCTGGCCACAGCACTACCACTGCACCCTATCTCACACATAACCAACTCCTAACTCCCACACAACATGGATTCAGGCCTGGCCACAGCACTACCACCGCACCCTACCTCACACATAACCAACTCCTAAATCCCACACAACATGGATTCAGGCCTGGTGACAGCACTACCACCGCACCCTGTCTCACACATAACCAACTCCTAACTCCCACACAACATGGATTCAGGCCTGGCCACAGCACTACCACTGCACCCTATCTCACACATAACCAACTCCTAACTCCCACACAACATGGATTCAGGCCTGGCCACAGCACTACCACTGCACCCTATCTCACACATAACCAACTCCTAACTCACACACAACATGGATTCAGGCCTGGCCACAGCACTACCACCGCACCCTATCTCACACATAACCAACTCCTAACTCCCACACAACATGGATTCAGGCCTGGCCACAGCACTACCACCACACCCTATCTCAAACATAACCAACTCCTAACTCCCACATAACATGGATTCAGGCCTGGCAACAGCACTACCACTGCACCCTGTCTCACACATAACCAACTCCTAACTCCCACACAACACGGATTCAGGCCTGGCCACAGCACCACCATTGCAACCTACCTCACACATAACCAACTCCTAACTCCCACACAACACGGATTCAGGCCTGGCCACAGCACTACCACCGCACCCTATCTCACACATAACCAACTCCTAACTCCCACACAACACGGATTCAGGCCTGGCCACAGCACTACCACCGCACCCTATCTCACACATAACCAACTCCTAACTCCCACACAACATGGATTCAGGCCTGGCTGCAGCACTACCACCGCACCCTATCTCACACATAACCAACTCCTAACTCCCACACAACATGGATTCAGGCCTGGCCACAGCACTACCACCGCACCCTATCTCACACATAACCAACTCCTAACTCCCACACAACATGGATTCAGGCCTGGCCACAGCACTACCACCGCACCCTATCTCACACATAACCAACTCCTAACTCCCACACAACACGGATTCAGGCCTGGCCACAGCACCACCATTGCAACCTACCTCACACATAACCAACTCCTAACTCCCACACAACACGGATTCAGGCCTGGCCACAGCACTACCACCGCACCCTATCTCACACATAACCAACTCCTAACTCCCACACAACACGGATTCAGGCCTGGCCACAGCACTACCACCGCACCCTATCTCACACATAACCAACTCCTGACTCCCACACAACATGGATTCAGGCCTGGCCACAGCACTACCACCGCACCCTATCTGACACATAACCAACTCCTAACTCCCACACAACATGGATTCAGGCTTGGCCACAGCACTACCACCGCACCCTATCTCACACATAACCAACTCCTAACTCCCACACAACATTGATTCATGCCTGGCCACAGCACTACCACCGCACCCTATCTCACACATAACCAACTCCTAACTCCCACACAACATGGATTCAGGCCTGGCCACAGCACTACCACCGCACCCTATCTCACACATAACCAACTCCTAATTCCCACACAACATGGATTCAGGCCTGGCCACAGCACTACAATACCAACTCCTAACTCCCACACAACATGGATTCAGGCCTGGCCACAGCACTACCACCGCACCCTATCTCACACATAACCAACTCCTAACTCCCACACAACATGGATTCAGGCCTGGCCACAGCACTACCACCGCACCCTATCTCACACATAACCAACTCCTAACTCCAACATAACATGGATTCAGGCCTGGCCACAGCACTACCACCGCACCCTACCTCACACATATCCAACTCCTAACTCCCACACAACATGGATTCAGGCCTGGCCACAGCACTACCACTGCACCCTATCTCACACATAACCAACTCCTAACTCCCACACAACACGGATTCAGGCCTGGCCACAGCACCACCATTGCACCCTACCTCACACATAACCAACTCCTAACTCCCACACAACATGGATTCAGGCCTGGCCACAGCACTACCACTGCACCCTATCTTACACATAACCAACTCCTAACTCCCACACAACATGGATTCAGGCCTGGCCACAGCACTACCACTGCACCCTACCTCACACATAACCAACTCCTAACTCCCACACAACATGGATTCAGGCCTGGCCACAGCACTACCACTGCACCCTACCTCACACATAACCAACTCCTAACTCCCACACAACATGGATTCAGGCCTGGCCACAGCACTACCACCGCACCCTACCTCACACATATCCAACTCCTAACTCCCACACAACATGGATTCAGGCCTGGCCACAGCACTACCACTGCACCCTATCTCACACATAACCAACTCCTAACTCCCACACAACACGGATTCAGGCCTGGCCACAGCACCACCATTGCACCCTACCTCACACATAACCAACTCCTAACTCCCACACAACATGGATTCAGGCCTGGCCACAGCACTACCACCGCACCCTATCTCACACATAACCAACTCCTAACTCCCACACAACATGGATTCAGGCCTGGCCACAGCACTACCACTGCACCCTACCTCACACATAACCAACACCTAACTCCCACACAACATGGATTCAGGCCTGGCCACAGCACTACCACCGCACCCTACCTCACACATAACCAACACCTAACTCCCACACAACATGGATTCAGGCCTGGCCACAGCACTACCACTGCACCCTACCTCACACATAACCAACACCTAACTCCCACACAACATGGATTCAGGCCTGGCCACAGCACTACCACTGCTCCCCTTTCCTTCATTCAAACTGTTAACAAAGCTCATGACTCCGGCCATGTCATGTCCACCCTCTAATTAGACCTATCTAAGGCCTTCGACACCATCACTCTCAACCATATCCTAACCAAACTCTCTAAACTGAACCTATCCCCCACCACTATCAAATGGTTTACCAGTTATTTGTCAAACAGGCAACACCCAGTCAGATGGAAAAAAAAGCTACCTCCCCATTCCTCAGTACTCCCACAGGAGTACCCGCAGGGTTCCATTCTTGAGCCCCTACTGTTCAACATTTTCATAAACAACTTCTATTAGTCCATTCCCAACACTCATTTCATCCAATATGCTGATGACTCCACCACACTCTGTTCTGCCACCTCCCTCCCCATTTTTACAACACTAACCCAAATGCCTTCTCCTTAACCGAACAATGGATGCTAGACAACCACTTAGCATTCAATGTCACAAAAACTAAACTTATGTTATTTACCCCTTCAAAAACCACCACCTTAGACAAAAACACATTTACCATCACCAGCCAGAACAATATACCCCTTAAAATGGTATCCAATGCAAAACTACTAGGAGTCATAATCAATGACCAGCTCAAGTTTGATATCCACCTACAAGCAAATATTACTAAAACACATAAGAAACTTGGCATGCTCTATCGCCACAATCGGTTTATCTCTCCCTCCACCAAACTAATACTCTTTACAACATACCTTATTGCATCCATCCTATATGGAGACCCACTCCTTACTAACCTACAATCCTCCCTCAGAGCAAAACTCTTCTCCTGTTACAATAAAATTTCAAAATTTGCAACAGGCCACCGATCTTCTACACACAACTGTACTGCCCTTCACAAACTTAACTGACTAGAACTACCCAACTACCTCACCTATATTCAACTTAACCAAGCACACAGACTTATCTTTATCCCCTCTCTCTGCCCCTCCCTTGCCAACACCTTTAAAATGTATCTCCCCAATAGATCCCTAAGATCTAACTCCCAAAATCTGATTGAACTACACAACCCCTCTCGTCCACCAGGCAATCATCTTCTGCCCTTCTCCGTAGCTCGCCTGTGGAATTCTCTACCTCCACCAATCTGTACCACTAGCAGCCTCTCCTCCTTCAAAATCTTACTCCACTTAAGCTACCCTCCATGATCTAGCATATCTGCAAACTTCCCCCTATGATTTCTTAACTCTGATAAGCATCTGTTGGAATCATCAGATTTTGTATAATGTTGTGTCTTTTCGGCTTTTCCCGGTTAGCGGTCGCCACAGCGGAACTCCGGTCCGCTAATGATTGGCAGTAGATTTTTACGTGCTGAGTTGCCAGCCCTGATGCACAACCTTCAACACAGGTACGCCCATTCATGCATGTCTCCACGCAGAAGACGCTCTAGCTGAGAGTCAAACCGGACAGCGTCTTACTGTGAGGCGGCAATGCTACCACAGCAGCACCACCGCGGTGTATAAATATGATTGTATAACACTTTTATTTTCTTTTTTAAAGAATGCCTGCTTTTGCATTTCACTAAAGCCATTTATTACCTGTATTACTGCACTATCTATTGTTATAACTTGCTTTCTAAGTAACTTATATTTGTTTGTTCATTTGACTGGAGCTTTTCTCCCCAGGACCTCATTGAAAACGGGCTCCTAGTGGCCCAATGGATCATCCTGGCAAACAAACTGCAAATAAATAAATAAATAAATGAGCTGGAGGCTGTAGCAAAGGAAATTTACTGCTTTTCTGGGTTCAAACTCCTGCTCCATTTGTCCCAGTACGTCTCATGGGCTTGTTTTAGAAGCTAAATTGCTGATAATTGTTTCCTAATGCATAAACACACTTTCGTTGTCTTGGTGAGCTACAGGCAAAGGTATAAACTGCAAAACAGACTATTTTCTTGTATTTAAATAAGTTCCATTCAGTTTAATTAGTTGCATAGTAGAGCAAAACTAAATCTGAATAGCTGGAAGGAAGCCTGTGGTTTAGCGAAGCTGCAAGTATTTTCTTTGTTAGCAAAATGACATCTAAATTATTAATTATTATTATTATTATTATAGTACAATATAAACACTAGGGAACACTCATTTACATCTGACACAGGTCAGGTAATGTGTGAATTTCTGATAATGATATAGTACAATATAAAAGTGTGCAGTCAATAACACTAGGGAACACTCATTTACATCTCAGGTAATGTGTGAATTTCTGAAATCAACATCATTTATTGGAATCAAAAAGCTGACTTGCTTGCATGAATGAAGTTTAATCATAAACAAAGTGCACTAGGGAATGCACATTGCTATGATGGCAGTAACAGATAAAAGATATTAGTACAATAACCTCAGCTTGATGAAGGCATTCATGCAAGTCAGAAATATCAAGCTGTCTTTGTATTTCATTGTTTTGTGTTATAATACTTGAAACTCCTGTTTTTAGTTGTTCTAAAGTTTGTGTACAATCAACAACAACTTAAAATAATAGAGTAACAGGTATTTGTTCATATTTTGTTGTTTTGGCATCAGTTTCTTATCATTTGTTCTTACCTATCATTGATAACAATATTCATAGGTTCATAGGTGTGTACTAGGCTAATGGCCCTGGAGCCTTTACAAGCCTAGCCCATAGGATTACCCTGGCATCATGCCACCTGACCTTAGTTCCCAGTGCCTCTGTCAAGTAGAGCCACTGGAGTGATCCCCAGGGTGAATTTTCTATTTACCATCCACTCATCAAGATTTCTCTTTTAGAGGGGCAGTAAGGTTCTCTGCTTGACATGTATGGGGAGTCTATTCCATAGCATGGGCAGTCTCTAGGTTATGAACCTGTCCCTCCAGTATGTTCTGTTGATTGTGTTAATGAGGTTGAGGTCTCTGGAGCATGTGGTGTGGAGGGACTGGGATTTCTTTAGATGTAGCATTTCTAACAGTGCTGGGTCAGACTTGGCTTTGTAAGTCAAGCAGAGATCACCTCTAAGTAGGTGATATGAGTCAGAGAATAGTTGGAGTTGTTTTAGTCTGTCTTTATAGGACAAGTGTTTAAGGCCTAGGATCCTCTTTGTGAGGTACTTTTGTGCCTCTCCAGTTGTTGCAGGTGTCTAGTGAGGTACATGCCAAATGAGGCATTGTACTCAATGACTGGCCTAATGAGGGAAGAGTAGAGAGAGACAATGACCTCTCTCTTCCTGGATGCAAAACCTTTAGTAGTGAGATGCGCCACATAGAAAGACTTTCTGACCACAGTGGCAACGTGGTGGTCAAAAGAGAAGTTGCTGTCAACCTGTGTTCCCAGATCTATTATAATGCCTTATGTGTTTAGTGGACTACCATCAATGTGGTAATTCAAGGGAAATGGGTTTTTCTTAAGGGGGATGATGACACAATTTTTGGCATTCGGCTTAAAGCCATGGTTCTGACACCAGTCATTGGTCTCATTGAGGCCTTTCTGTAGGATGTCAGCATCACTTGGGAAGTTAATAATAGCTCCCAGCTTGCAATCATATGCGAACTTTGTCAGCCAGAGTCCCTTTGTGTTGGCCTGAACTTCAGAGAAGTAGCTACCAAATAGGAAAGGTCCCAGGACCGAACCCTGTGGGACTCCACTCGTGACTGGTCAGCAGTCTAACTTGGAGTCAGCTACATTCACACTGTGGGTTCTATCTGTGAGCCAGTTTGCAACCCATCTAGTGATATAGGGGCTGGTGCCTAGCTTAGTGAGTTTTTCTATGATTCCTGAGTGGGGAATGATATATATCAAAGGCCTTGGCCAGATCAAGGCAGGCTGTATGAACTACCTTGCCTTCATCCACAGCACTGGTGACTGACTCAAAGAAGTTAACCAAGTTGAGCAGGCATGATTTACCCTTCACAAAACCAAACTGTGTAGGATCCAGAGTTTGGAGATTCCCTATATCCTTGTTTATTAGGTCCATGATGATGCATTCCATAGCTTTGCATATCAGACTCATCAGGCTAATGGGGCGATAATTTCCGGGGTCTGTAGTCACTCCTTTGTGGAGAGGGATGACTGCAGCGGGACGCCATTTGGTAGGGACAAAGCCTGATGTGAGGCTGTGATTGAACAGGGCACACAGGTGAGGTGCTAGTTCACTCTGTAGTTCATGTAGAACACAGTCAGGGATATTGTCAGGTCCCATAGAAGCCGTATTCTTGGCCTTGTACAGTGCTGTTTTAACCTGTGCAGCAGTAATACTGAGTGCCTGGCAATCTACTGGTATTGTGATTGGTCCTTTGCGGGAGAGGGGTAAAGTTAGCACTGAATCTGTTGGCTCGGTATAGGAGGTACCATTGTGCAATAGCTCAGAGCAAATCTGGGTATTGCCATGGAGATTCTTTACATAACTATAGAAGGCCTTGTGGTTGTCTTTACTATCTGATGCAATTCTGTTTTCATAGCTAGCTTTAGAGGATTTGTTGAGGAATGTCAACCTTTTCTTCTGGCTGATAAGGGAGTTTTTCCAGTCTTGGGACTTCACCTTATTCCACATCAGTTTCCTCCTTCTGTTGTAGAGTTTGTTTATGGCAGGGGACCACCAGATTGGCTTCCTTTTTTGATGAGAGCGTCTTGGTTCTATTGGGTATGGTGAGATCCATGCATTTGTGTATGTGGTCATACAGTGCATTGGTGTATGATTTGGCAGTCATGCAACTATTCTCCATTTGCATGGGTGCCGTGAAGTTAGCCATCTCTGTTCTGACCAGCCCAAAGTAAGCTTTGGAGAAGTTTTTCAAGGTGGTTACCTTTGTGGGGGAGGGGAGGGATGTGGATTTAGAAGGTGATTAGTTCATAGGTTCATAGGTGTGTACTAGGATAATGGCCCTGGGACCTTTACAAGCCTAGCCATAGGATATTCCCTGGCATAGTGCCACCCGACCTTATTTTCCAGTGCCTCTGTCGAGTAGAGCCACTGGGTTATCCCCGGGGTGAAATTTCTGTTTCCCATCCACTCATCAAGATGTCTCTTGAATAGGATCAGTGTTGTGGTTGGATCTAACCAGGGAGTAGTTGACTATTGGTGTAGAGCAACGGTCGCCTATGTTAGTAATGACCAGGTCAAGGATGTTGTTACCTCTAGTGGGGATAAGAATGAGCTGGTCCAGGGCATTGGAATTAATGAATTCCAGAAAGTATTGGGTAAGTGTATTGGTACATGAGTAGTTTTCCCAGTAAATGGAGGGGTAGTTGAAGTCGCCCAGTATGAGAGTGTTAGGTTGGACCCTAATATTCTCCAGGGTGCTTAGGAATGTGGAATGTGAGTCTTGGGGCATGGTTGAAGACCTATAGCAGGCTACAACCTGAATCACTGTCTTACCCAATGTTAGCTGCACCTGAAGTATCTCAGATACAAGATATGGGGGGGGGGGCTTGGCATAATGGTTAAGGTGTTTGCCTTACAAACACAAGGTGCAGGGTTTGATTCTCACATTGGTTAATTGGCTAGGCTTAAAATGGGTCACAATGGCAGTTAGCTTAGTACTAATCTATGAACCTATGAACCTATGAACATGTGTTATGTTGGGCTACCAGTCTGGAGGTGTGCACATCCTTTATGAATATGGAAACACCACCACCTTTGGAGCTTCGGTCCAAGTTCTGGGGCTGAAAGGTGTGGAATGAGTTATAGCCTGGTAGTGCAGGGGTGCTTTCTGCTACCATGAACCAGGTCTCTGTTACAGCATAAATGTCGATGTTCTCCATTTTAATGAGTGCTTCGAGCAAGTGCATTTTGAGATTTAGACTTCTAGCATTGAGTAGCATGACTCTCAGATTGCATTTGTTTGTAGCTGTTATGGTGGTAATTTGGTCTTTGGAACACCACATAAAAAAAGGCACTATAGATGCGGCAAGAGCCTTGGCCAGTATCTGGAAGCCCAGTGGTGACAGATGCAGGCCATCTCTGGCAAAGCATCAAGGTCTGTCAATCATGTCATCCCAGGCAGTTAGATACTGGATCCCCTTAGAATGACACCAGAAACTTAGCCAATTGTTGAAATCAATCATTTTCTGCTTGTACTGTGGTATCATTCTGGGTGATGGTAGGATGCTGCTCAGGGCTAGGGTCATACCTGCCTGGGCTACATAATCTGAGAGCTCCTCAGTGTCTCTTTTCCTGTAGTCCAGGGAGGTATGTCTCAGGTCATTCACACCAACATGTACAATGACAGAGTCATATTTGTACCTGTTGTTGAGGGACCTGAGGAGAAACAAAAACAAAATCACAATTTTATTTTTTTCATACATTTCTATACTCAGACTATGCCTCCAAGTGGTTGTTCTTAATTTTTGCACTAAACTGCTAAAAATTAAAATAAAATAAAACAATAATAAAAACATTGTTTTTTGTCTCCCTGTGAAATACTGGAGTTTGCAATGAGGACACATATTTGTACACTGGCATAACTGAGCTATTTCTATTTATAGAAGTAGGCCCCTTAGTTATAAACTATTGCCTCATTATTTTGCCAGTAGCTTTCATTTAGACATAGTTAAAGCATTCTAACTGCCTGGTAAGGTATGTATTACTATTCATTTTTGACATTTGTGCCTTGGATACATGTCTCAGCTTTTGCTAATCTGGAAACGTTTCCATTGATCTTTGGGCTTTTTCTTTGAATTACTGTCAATGCTTGTTCTTACTTAATTTACTGAAGACACATTTTTAGAACAGGGATTGTTTTGCTCTTTCTCTCTATTTTTTTGGAGTGATGACTGAGTTTGTGGCTTTTATATTGCCTTTATTTTTACAGTGTCTACTGAAATGATTTGTTGGCTCTTATCCCTAACTTATATTTCCCTTATTCTAGCTCAACTACAGTCTAGTTTCTAATAGACTATAGTCCGCTTTGGATATCACAACATATTATTGTCTGGTCTTTAGAAACTCCTTCTGCTAGCTGGCATACTCTGTCTTGTAGATCTGTGGTTTTATGATTTCACCCTAGGTCACACTGAAGCTGTGAAGATAAATCTCCGCCCATTCAGATTCCAGACATACTTTGCTTCTTATTCTTTTAAATTTTATTTATTTAGCAGTTGTTTCTCGGAAAGTCCAACTGGGACAGCTCCCATTTTCAGCAGAGGCCTAGGGAGAAACACTCCAGATGCAAGTCTTTGGAATGTAAGAAGAAACTGGTGCACCCAGAGGAAACCCACATGGATGCAGGGAGGATGTGCACACTGTGCACAGAAAGCACCCCAGCTGAGAATCAAACCAGAAAACCTCTTGATGTGAGGTGACAATGATAACTGCTGCACCACTGCTCTGCTTATTCTGCATTTGGGTGTTCTTGGATTTTAACTTTTATTAAGCAATTGCTAATATTTTACTTAATGATTTATTTAACTGTATTTAACTGGAAACATTGTTGAGTTTGTTGCATGGTTCAAACATTATAAATAAATCGTTTGCCTAGGGACATGATGACTTTACTGCTATTTTCCCAGCTTTGGAACGTACCTCAAACATCAGCATTTTTGTTTGAGAACTTATCTGGTTATTTTTTTCCAGCAAATGGAAGGTCTCTGCTATAATCCTTGATGGAGATACATTTGAGTGGGGTGATCACATCCCTGTTATCCTGGGTTGAAACTGTTCAGACAGTGTTACCTTGAAAATCAATGAAAGCTGAGAGCAGTTACCGTATCTCAGAGCCTAGTAAGGAGTCTAAAAATGTAAAAGATGGAAAAAGGTCAGATATACTGGAGAGAGGGGTGGTGAAGGTCAAAAACAAGAGAACATACAGGGTGCCCAGGGGGGATATAAAAATAGTTAAAAAGTGAGCAAGGGATGGGTAAACGTACTGGACACGTACAGTAGATGATATTATTTATACGCTTTATGTATGAATTGTCCAACTTTCTAGGATAGCATCATATTTCAATAGCGATTATGGACTCCAGGTGTTGCAGTTAAAAATGGGTATTAATCTTTTTGCCTCTCCCAAAAAAAAGGTGGAGTTGCAGAAAAACAAAAGTGTGAATTAAAACAATAGTGTTGAAATTTAGTGGTTGCCATATGTATACAAAAGAAAAATGTCAAACACTATTAAATACTTCTGACACATGCTGTGCAGCAGGGGTTGATAACACAAAAGAAAAAATGTTTTGATGTTTTTTGAGTGACGATGTATTCTATGTTTTGAAATGTTGAATAAAAAGTATATCAAAACAATCTATGAGAACAGTCCAAGACACATCCCTTTTATTGTCAGACATTAGACAAAAACACTGCCTAGCCCCTTGGTGCTAAGGTCCAGCTGTACAAACCCAGAATTATCTTGGACTTGTTGTGAAATGCAGACTTAATGTTAATAATGGAGACATGTCTTATTGCCACCTCTCTGTATTCTCTGTCTTGCTGTATCCTTAGCGTAACAAGATCAAGGGGTAGCTGTTTGTTTTCTGCTTAGACTATGGCTGATTCCAGATCCTTTGGAGATCAATACCTTTAAGTATGTTATGTGAACAGGATTGAACTGTAGTTCTCTCCTGATATCTTGTCCACTAAGTAATTTGTAAGGTTTTCTACAGGAAATTGAAGAGTTCCTCCATGATACAGAGCTGATACACAACAGTAGGGTAGTTACATGCCATTTATCATTAATGGTGCAATATTGGTATTGAGAACATTTAGATTTAGGGCCAGACATATGGTAGTTGGCGCAGAAGATAAAGTTGTGAGCTGTAGTTCCTATGGTACAGGGTTTGATTCTTTCAGCCCTCATTTGCCAAGTGGGTGACCTTGATCAAGTAACTTAACTAGAATTGCTCCTAGGTTGTCTCTAAGAAGTGAATGTGTGCGTCCAGTGGGTCTACCTGGTTAACAAATAGGATTATCAAAATATTTTGCTATCCATTCTAAGGCACACCTTCTGGACATGGTGTTTTAGTTTGGTATGGTTATTTCCAGCCTAGAGGTGCTTCAGTTTAGAGGATTTATTTTATCTGATCTGCTGATCTACAACTTGCTGTGTATAATAATTTGGGAAATATTATTCCTTGTGCGATTTGATACCTGGATTTGACTGGTACATAAGTGAGCACTGCACTGTAGACTTTTAATGGCTCCTGGTGCAGAGTCATACAACCATCATAACTGCTTTCAGGCAGTATGTTCCAATAAGTATATGACCTGTCCCTGTCATACAGGGAGCCACAGTGTGAATGACAGCTATGCAGCCTGCAGGACCACAGTCGTAGGACAGGGCATTGATGGCAACAGCACACTCTTAGCCTCGGACTGGATGAATTTTATTATTTGAACCAGTATCACATCATTCAGAAATAAGATTGCTCCTATTTACAGCAATCTCTGCCTCATCAAAGTGACCCACCAAGCTCTTTCAAGGGATTGTCAGTCTGTTGGTTTAGCCCATCTGTCCACTCAAGGAGCCAGAGGTGGGTATCTCATTTTTTTTCTTCCAGAATAAAATGAGGCCCATCAGGCCTAATGTACCTTGTGTTGTATCCATTTGATGGCCTGTTCTTGGTGTTCCTTGGATAACAAATCTCATGAGAAATGACATCAGCTTTGAAAAAAAGAAAATAGACATTTAACCTTCAAATACTTAAAGTGATGAAACATAGCAAAGGGGGAGATTTTATGAACAATATCTTAGTAGCAGAATTGGAATGGTGGTTGTGCTTTGATGGGCATAACAAACAATCAATTGACAGCATTACTTTGAAGCATTATTGAGGAAAAAAGCATTTAAAAGTTATATATTGCTTTTCCTATTTCATATGAACATTCATTTGTGATTTGGAATTTGTTGACATTAGTGATGTGAATTTTTACATTTTATAAGATTATACTCCGAAACAGACTAGTGATGACAGAAGGACTTGGTGTGCACACAGAAATCATTTAGCTAGTATTTTATGCTCGCGTTTATTATCTTAATAAAGTGGTTTAATTGAATTCACAATGCTCCTTGACAGCACTGTTTGTTTTCTTTTTGTTTTTACTGTTACAGTTAAAAGCATAATTTTACTAATCCTTGAGAATGTTTTCTTTATTTAGGCAATACTCTCTGTTTTTCATTTGTTATTCATATTTCTGCATTCTTATTTAGCGAGAAGTACTGCAAGCTTACTGCAGTGGTAAGACTACACTGGATTTTGGATCGGATTTCTTCACTAATGTTTGGATACTTTCATTATGTTTCGAGTTGTGTTCTTATTACAATCTACTTTGTTTTATTTTGAATTTTGTTTTATCTAAATATTTTTTCTTGCAGCTTTAAATGTTCTTATGATCAGTTGACACAAATTTCATTTCTATCCACTGAAAATTAATTAAATTCAGCTAATTAGTGGGAGAAGCTAAGAAGATAACTGTCTTATTTAGGATATTCAGCTGCAAATGCTGGGACACTATTGCTGGTGTGTGACTGCACTGGTGTGAGATTGCTGCTGGTGTGTGACTGCTCTGGTGTGGGACTACTGCTGGTGTATGACTGCACTGGTGTGAGACTACTGCTGGTTAGTGACTGCACTGGTGTGAAGCTACTGCTGGTGTGTGACTGCACTGGTGTGAGACTGCTGCTGGAGTGTAACTGCACTGGTGTGAGATTACTGCTGGTGTGTGACTGCACTGGTGTGAGACTGCTGCTGGTGTGTGACTGCACTGGTGTGAGACTACAGCTGGTGTGTGACTGCACTGGTGTGACATTACTGCTGGTGTGTGACTGTACTGGTGTGAGACTACTGCTGGTGTGTGACTGCACTGGTGTGAGACTGCTGCTGGAGTGTAACTGCACTGTTCTGAGATTGCAGCTAGTGTGTGACTGCTCTAGTGTGGGACTACTGCTGGTGTATGACTGCACTGGTGTAAGACTACTGCTGGTGAGTGACTGCACTGGTGTGAGACTACAGCTGGTGTGTGACTGCACTGGTGCGAGACTACTGCTGGTGTGTGACTGCACTGGTGTGAGACTGCTGCTGGAGGGTAACTGCACTGTTCTGAGATTGCAGCTAGTGTGTGACTGCTCTAGTGTGGGACTATTGCTGGTGTATGACTGCACTGGTGTGAGACTACTGCTGGTGAGTGACTGCACTGGTGGGAGACTACTGCTGGTGTGTGACTGCACAGGTGTGAGACTGCTGCTGGAGTGTAACTGCACTGGTGTGAGACTGCTGCTGGTGTGTGACTGCACTGATGTGAGACTGCTGCTGGTGTGTGACTACACTGGTGTGAGACTACAGCTAGTGTGTGACTGCACTGGTGTGACACTACTGCTGGTGATTGACTGCATTGATGTGGGGTTACTGCTGGTATCTGACTCTGCTGGTGTGAGGCTACTGCTGGTGTGTGACTGCGCTTGTGTGAGACTGCTGCTGGTGTGTGACTGCACTGGTGTGAGACTGCTGCTGGTGTGTGACTGCACTGATGTGAGACTGCTGCTGGTGTGTGACTGCACTGGTGTGACACTACTGCTGGTGTGTGACTACACTGGTGCGAGACTACTGCTGGTGTGTGACTGCACTGGTGTGAGACTACTGCTGGTAAGTGACTGCGCTGGTGTGGGACTACTGCTTGTGTGTGACTGCGCTGGTGTGAGACTGCTGCTGGTGTGTGACTGCACTGGTGCGAGACTGCTGCTGGTGTGTGACTGTACTGGTGTGAGACTGCTGCTGCTGTGAGACTGCACTGGTGTGAGACTGATGCTGGTGTGTGACTGCACTGGTGTGTGACTAATGCTGGTATGTGATGGCGCTGATGTGAGACTACTGATGGTGTGTGACTGTGCTTGTGTGAGACTGCTGTTGGTGTGCAACTCCACTGGAGTGTGACTGCTGGTGGTGTGTGACAACACTGGTGTGAGACTACAGCTAGTGTTTGACTGCACTGGTGTGACACTACTGCTGGTGATTGACTGCGTTGATGTGAGGTTACTGTTGGTATCTGACTGTGCTGGTGTGAGGCTACTGCTGGTGTGTGACTGCGCTTGTGTGAGACTGCTGCTGGTGTGTAACTCCACTGGTGTGAGATTGCTGCTGGTGTGTGATGGGATTGGTGTGAGATTGCTGCTGGTGTGTTACTGCACTGGTGTGAGACTACTGGTGGTGTGTGACTGCACTGGTGTGAGGCTACTGCTGGTGTGTGACTGCACTGATGTGAGACTACTGCTGGTGTGTGACTGCACTGGTGTGAGACTGCAGCTGGTGTGTGACTGCACTGGTATGAGACTGCTGCTGGTGTGTGACTGCTCTGGTGTGAGACTACTGCTGGTGTGTGAATACTGCTGGTGTGTGACTGCACTGGTGTGAGACTACTGTTGCTGTGTGACTACACTGGTGTGAGACTATTGCTGGTCTGTGACTGCACTGGAGTAAGACTACTGCTGGGGTGTGACTGCGCTGGTGTGAGACCACTACTGGTGTGTGACTGCATTGGTGTGAGACTACTGCTGGTGTGCAACTGCACTGATGTGAGACTGCTGCTGGTGTGTGACTGCACTGGTGTGAGCCTGCTGATTGTGTGTGACTACACTGGTGTAAGACTACTGCTAATGTGTGACTGCACTGGTGTGAGACTCCTGTTGGTGTTTGACTGCACTGGTGTGAGACTACTACTGGTGTGTGCATGCACTGGTGTGAGACATTTGCTGGTGTGTGACTGCACTGGTATGAGACTACTGCTGGTGTGTGACTGCACTAGTGTGAGACTGCTGCTAGTGTGTGACTGCACTGGTGTGAAACTACTGCTGGTGTGTGACTGCACTGGTGTGAGACTACTGCGGGTGTGTGACTGCTTTGGTATGAGACTGCTGCTGGTGTGTAACTCCACTGTTGTGAGACTTCCACTGATGTTTGACTGCACTGGTGTGAGACTGCTGCTGGTGTGTGAGTGCACTGGTGTGATGCTACTGCTTGTGTGTGACTGCAGTTGTGTGAGACTACTGCAGGTGTGTGACTGCTTTGGTGTGAGACTCCTGCTGGTGTGTAACTCCACTGTTGTGAGACTGCCACTGGTGTGTGACTGCACTGGTGTGAGACTGCTGGTGGTGTGTGACTGCACTGGACTGAGACTGCTGCTGGTGTGTGACTGCACAGGTGTGAGGCTACTGCTGGTGTGTGACTGTGCTGGTGTGAGACTACTGCTGGTGTGTGACTGCACTCATTTGAGACTGCTGCTGGTGTGTGACTGCACTGGTGTGAGATTACTGCTGATGTGTGACTGCACTGGTGTGAGACTACTGCTTGTGTGTGACTGCACTGGTGTGAGACTACTGCTGGTGGGGGACTGCACTAATGTGAGACTACTGCTGGTGTGGGACTGCACTGGTGTGAGGCTGCTGCTTGTGTGTGACTGCACTGGAGTGAGCCTACTGCTGGTGTGTGACTGCACTGGTGTGAGACTGAGACTACTGCTGGTATCTGACTGCACTGGTGTGAGACTACTGCTGATGTTTGACTGCACTGGTGTAAGACTATTGCTGGTGTGTGACTGCACTGGTGTGACACTACTGCTGGTGTGTGACTGCACTGGTGTGAGACTACTGCCGGTGAGGGACTGCACTGGTGTGAGACTACTGCTGGTGTGTTTCTGCACTGGTGTGAGACTACTGCTGGTGTGTTTGTGCCTGGTGTGAGACTACTGCTGGTGTGTGACTGCACTGGTGTGACATTACTGCTGGTGTGTGACTGCACTGGTGTGAGACTACTGCTGGTGTGTGACTGCACTGGTGTGAGACTACTGATGGTGTGTGACTGCGCTTGTGTGAGACGATTGCTGGTGTGTGACTGCACTTGTGTGAGACTGTTGCTGGTGTGTGAGTGCGCTAAATTTTGAATTTGATTACTGGTGTTATTTTAAGATGATACAACAGCCTTTGCCATGCATGGGCTACACCTATCCTCCATGTCTTTCATATGTTGGCAAAATCCTTATTCAGCCCCACTGTGTCTTTTTTAGGCAACAGCAGCATTCTAAAGCTTCCAATATAACAAAACAGATTCTGTGTAATATAAATGCATTGCTGCTCAGTCCTAGGAGCCTTAAGAAAAAACTCCACTCCCTACAGGCATTTCTTTCCCTGAAACAACACATCAATGTATAAATATTGTCACAGAGGCATTCTTCAAGACTGTCTCCATATTCTTAAAGAAAATCATCTCCAGACTTTGTTCGACAAGACAATATCCTGGATCCCCCAACTTACTATTAACTGACTATTAACAAAGCCCTTACCTAACTATTGGGTCACATGCATGCCCCCCAGTCCACACCATTAGTATGGAGTCTCTATGTGTTAAAATAGCCACCCAGGTGAATGATAACCTTAAAGCATTTCTTAACAATGTTAGAAATCTCTGAAAAAAATCCTAGAACTGTGCATAGCTAATATTACAGAATATCATCACATACATGGACACAGAGGACATAGACAATCTACTAGCAGATAAACTTAGTTCAAATTTCACCTGGTCCTGTATTCCCAGATCACATACCTGCATCTACACCCCCTTCATAGCCCCTAAGACCAAGTCCTGCAGTCACTGTCCTTGTGCATGAAAACTCCTTCTGTTGGGACTGATTAACATGGTGAGCTGCCTGCTACTCGGCGGAAAACACAACTTGTCATGCGGTCTTCAGGGGTTATTCAATACTAGCCTCCAAACAGGCTTCTTGATGGAGAAATGGAAGGCAGCAGGAGTCATCATCTTGCAGAAAGGTGGGGTGTCAATGTACCCAAGTAATAATAGAGCCATAAGTCTGACCAGCCCAATCTTTAAGTCTATAGAAAGGATCTTTCTGGAATTAATAAATAAGGACATACATAACATACAAACTCTTGACCTAAGCCAGTTCAGATTCATCAAGACCAGATCCTATCTACTTAACTTGGTTTTATTTTTTTGAGAAGGTTACTGTAGCAATTGATAATGGCTAATCAGTGCAGACCACTTATCAAGACCCTGTAAAAGCATTCAGCACTATCCCACGATCAGATATCATAGACAAATTCTCCCTGCTAACTGCAAATCCCTAGGTAATGCATTGGATAGGAAAACAGCTTAACAAATAGAGCCCAGAAAAGTAGAGCAGTAGTTCTACTGCTTCAAAAGACCTGTAACTAGTAGTGACCCCATGATTCAGTCCTTGGACCACTCTTATTTGGCATTTATTTCTCCAAGGTGAAAGCAAATGGTAAGTGTTTATGGATGATCTAGTCTGCAGATGACTGTAAACTTGTTCCACCAAAACCTCCACAGAGAACACCAAACTCCTTCAAGAGGGCTTCTGCCAGACAAATAGTTGATGTCAAAACCATGGTCTAAAACTAAATGCTGAAGTGTTTAATAATGTCTTTGAGCAGGTTTGAGTTCCCTTAGAACTATCATATTGCTAACAGACCCCTGAAATTTGATCCTGTAGTTAGGGATCCTGGAATGCATGTGAAATTAACTGTCCTTTGATCACCAAATATCCACTATCATAAGGAAGTAAATTTTCATTGCACAGCATATATCTAAAAGTATGACTTTCAGGTCCAGGGATGTAACATTTTCTCGTTC
>NC_056726.1:1521239351-1521249351 GCF_019279795.1 Protopterus annectens | reverse complement strand
AAAATATTACAGACATTCTAATCTAAGTTTTGATTAGATAACTATATACAATATTTGCATTTGGCCTAATTTAAGAAAGGAATAATAAAACTTTTCATTTACCAATATATATTCAGAATATTTAAATAACATTCAGTCAGAATTATAAAGAATGAGTTGTTTTAAGTGTTTCTATTAAGCTGAGAACTTTTACCCAAGGATTATCAGTCCATTTTGAAAAATTGGAATATCTTGATGAGAGATAGCCAATTTAGCGCAACTTTTCCACTTATACCTAAAATAACTTATAGGTGAAGTAACAACTTAAAGGCCATTTTAGAAGCTAATCACAGACCATCTACCAACAGAGAGGGCATGTACAAGTGTAACATATGTCGGTTTTGTAAATACATTGATACGGGGTGTAATTTCACAATAGTTAATAAGAAATTCACCATGACCGGGAGATATAACTGTGGTAGCAAACAAGTTGTTTACCTAGCTAAATGTACAATATGCCCAGCTTTCTATATAGGTAAAACTGATACAAAGCTGGGTGAGAGAATATATGAACCTATTTATTGTATAAGTAAAAACAAATTAGAAAATGCGTTAGCTAGGCATATAAGTGAATTTGAAGGACATGAATTTAAATTTGGTGTCCTTGACCAATTGAGGAATGATGGAAGAGGTGGACCCGAGTCACTAAAACTGGAAATAAATGAACTTCTTTGGCAACTTAGAGTGAATGCCTGTCAACATCCAGGTATAAATGAAATGAGCTCTATAATGTGTATTTTAAGATTAAAAAATCTAGCCAGATAAAGAACAGGGTAGTATTACATTACCTTCAGGAAGAGTGGTGTTATTTTAGTAAAGTTTGTTGGCTAACTTAGTGGAGTTTGAATAACACATAGTAATAATAATAACATCTAGTAATTGATGACTTTATACAGATATATAGCGTTATAGTGCTCCGTATTTTGTTATGTTATTTAATTATTTATATTTACTCCATTTCATTGTATTTTATTTTATTTCATAGTACTTTATTTTATTTTATACCACATTAGATGTACGTTGGGACTGTCATATATAGAACGTTCAAGTTTGGCAGGTGTTATTTGAGCCTCAGTAGTATGTGTCATTTGCTTATAAGGATTATGTTAGAGTGTAAACACATTTTAAAATATAGTTATTAACACTTAGGAATTTTGTGAAGATAGGTCCTCAAAAGTAGTAGAAATCAACTACATGTGTTAACGGACGTATCATTCACTAATTATTTACCAGTGTAGAGAAAAAACACAAATGTGTGCACATATACTACTTTAAGGTTTAATTAGAACATCATGTGACTTGCCTTAATATACTTAAGACACTTGATTCAGTAATGTATAATAGTTTTCTGAAGAAGTTGGGACATTTTCTTGACGAAAAGTGGATTTTATTTTTGTACACTTAAAGTATTTTATGGTTTACTCATTTGTGTGTCTCGGCCATTTATAGTGGAGTATACAGGATCAGTGTTTTGCCATACTGAGTGGTTTTTATCTTCAACAGTTTGTTTTTTATATACAATATTTGCATTTGGCCTAATTTAAGAAAGGAATAATAAAACTTTTCATTTACCAATATATATTCAGAATATTTAAATAACATTCAGTCAAAATTATAAAGAATGAGTTGTTTTTAAGAGTTTCTATTAAGCTGAGAACTTTGACCCAAGGATTATCAGTCCATTTCCTGGGATAAATTCTTGTTTCCTTGACTTGTATTTCTTTGAATGCTGATTCTTCCAATAATAATAGGAACTCTCCAAAGGTGGGTGGTGCAGATGATTTCCATTTTCTAGTTAAACATTTTCTTGCCACTGCTAAAATAGTCAAGAGGAGATAAAAATTGTTTTTCATCATAGTATTCATGACATTTACATTCAATAGAATTATGGGTTTGGATAAAATAAACGTATCTGAAAATAAAGCTTGACAAAATTGACCTATGTCAACCCAATACTTATTAATTTTATTGCAGCCATAAATAATGTGTTCCCAGTCAGCTGAACATACCATAGAACATCTCCAACAAACAACAGTGGTATATGATTGTATTTTAGCAACTTTGTTGGGAGTATAAAAAGCTCTGTGTAAGAATTTCCACATAAAGATTTTCTATATTTGGAGATTGGAAGCTTATTTCACAAAGAATAGTAGACTGGATTTGACTTCTGGGGACAAATTTAAAATTTGACCCTTATCGATAAATTCCAAAATTTTTGTTTGGGTATAGTTTTGTAGTTTATTAGAAATTTGTAAAAGTTAGAGATTAAGTTAGACCAGTTCCTATTGTTGTATATCAGATTTTGAATATGAAGAATCAACTTAGGTTTAGTTTTAAATGAAGAGTTATGTATTATTCTGCAAAGATCTTAAGCATGAGAAAGAATACTATGTAAAATAATCCAATCTGAGGATGGGATATTATAACTATTTTTTTATTTCATGAGTCTTTTATGCAGTGTTGCCAACAAATGAATTGTTTTGATTCCCAGTCTTGGAAAACACTTTTGTGAATTCTGTTGGTATAATTTTTAGAAATCATTAAGGTGATTAGTAGATCCCACCAGAGTTTTACATCTAGGTTTGAGTTTATAAATGTTCTGATATTGCTATAAATATGATTTATTATGTTTACTCTGGTAAATCTTGCAATATTCTATTGTAAATTAATGCCTAGTATATACCATCGATTGACAGTTTGATTATCTATTAAGAGATTACCAGCTAATTTGTTTTCATTTAAAAAGATGGTCATATGAAGGGATTTCCATGCAGATGAGAAATTAGGATCTAACCAATTAATGGCTAATTTCAGAATGGAAGCTTTAATATAGGAATCAAGGTCTGGAAAGTTTATTCCCCCCGTTCCCAGGGTCTAACGTGATGACAAAGGGCAGTTCTATTTCTTTTTGGAAACCATAAGAAATTTAATAAGATTTTGTTAAAGTTATTTAATATCGTTTTATTTGGAGACATAGGAATGGCTTGGACAATATTAATTATCTTTGGAAGTAAGGTCATCTTTATTACAAAGACATGCATCTGGAGCCTTTCTCCCTGGGCCTTCACTGAAAATTGGCTTTGTTCCAAGTCAGACTTTCCCGGTTAACAAATGTTAAATGTTCTTCTTTTGGCTTTTCCCGGTTAGGGGTCACCACAGTGGAACTCCAATCTGCTAATGATTGGCAGTAGATTTTTACAGTGCCGAGGTGCCAGCCCGACACCCTGCCTTTAACAAAGGCACGGCCATTCATGCATGTCTTTCAAATACCACTCAACCGCGGGGAGGACATACAGATGTCACACAAAATAAAAATAAATATAAATAAAATAAATTAATTGCAGTCTGTCTTCAAAATAAACAATTTGTTCCATTTTTCTATTAGTGATTTTATAGTAGATAAAGTATTTGTATAATTTCTGGTTATGGTTGTATTTATGTTATCACACAAGGTTATTCCTAAGTAATTTATGGATGATACTAATGTGCCAATTATGTGATTTGAGTTAAAATGTGTGTTATGTTTTCTATTTAATATCATATATTTGGATTTTTGTTACTTATTCTTAAACCTGAATTAAGATAAAATTTAGCAGTTTGTAAATCTAATTCTTTGAGAGGTACTTCTGAAACTCTCAAAGTTAGAAGAATGTCATCTGCAAAAAGCATGATTTTAGAGTTGAACTGTCCATGTATTTTAATACCAGTTATTTTTGGTGATTGACGTATAGTAATTTCAAATATTTCAATGGCTAAGGCAAACAAAATAGGAGACAAAGGACAGCCCTGTTTAGTTCCTTTTTTAATTTTTATGGCTTCTGAATTAAATGGACCAAGTTTTACATACACAAGGTTGTTATTATATAGACTTTTTATCAAATGTATAAAGTGGGAGGGGGAATCAAAAATTTCTAATGATTTAAAAAGAAAGTCCCACTGTAATGTGTCAAATGCTTTTTCAATATCAAGGGCAATTAAAAGAGACTCTTGATTATCTCTATTAATAACATCTATAAGAGTGAGAATACTTTGAATGTTGTCACGTGTTTGTCTGTTGTAAATTAAGCCTGTTTAATCTTCATCTATAATGTTTATTAAAGATTTCTTGATCCTATTTACTAAGATGGATGTAAAGATTGTATAATCATTGTTAAGAAGTGAAATAGGTCTATATGAACTGCACAAAGTTGAGGTTTTTATTTTCATTTAGAATCGGAGTAATTAGAGAATATCTCCAAGAGTGAGGAACAAAATACTGAGAGCGAATTACATTTAGAGCATTGTGAAATAAAGTTAAGGCAGGAGTTGGTAATAATTTATATATTTCATTTATTAAGGCAGGAGTTGGTAATAATTTATATATTTCATTTATTAAGGCAGGAGTTGGTAATAATTTATATATTTCATTTATTAAGGCAGGAGTTGGTAATAATTTATATATTTCATTTATTAAGGCAGGAGTTGGTAATAATTTATATATTTCATTTATTAAGGCAGGAGTTGGTAATAATTTATATATTTCATTTATTAAGTCAGGAGTTGGTAATAATTTACATATTTCATTTATTAAGGCAGAAGCTGGTAATAATTTATATATTTCATTTACTAAGGCAGGAGTTGGTAATAATTTATATATTTCATTTATTAAGGCAGGAGTTGGTAATGATTTATATATTTCATTTATGATTCCATCTATTCTGGGAGCTTTTTATTATTTTTGCTGTGCTTAATTTTATCAACTATCTCTTTTAATGAAATTTGTTGTTGTAAGTCTAATTTTATTTTCTCTGGTAATTTGTTTATATTAGATAAGTTTATATCTATATCTATAGAATTTGAGTTAAGAGGAATACTTGTTTGAAGATCAGAGCAATGGTGTTTAAAAGCAAGAATATGACTAATATACAAAACTGCTCTGTTACTTTTACCCTCATGTATAATTTTTGTGTGACTATTTTCAGTGATTTTTTTTTTATTCTCATTGATAGATTATGTATATGTTTAGGAGACATTGAGTATGAGTTAATTTTCAGTTTTTCTAAAGATAGATTGGTCTTATGTGTTAATATCATTATATTTTTTATTTAGCTGATCTATTCCCTTTTTCTTTGTTGATGCATCAATGGAATCATCTGTGTTTATATCAATTAATTGTTTTTGTATATTTTGCAGTTCTGATTCCTATTCTTTGGTTTTGTTTTTGAACCATGAAAGAGTTTTGCCATATAAAAAAGGCTTTAATGTATCCCATAAAATTACTGTATTTGTATCTTCTGAATGGTTCGTTTCTAGAAAATAATTTATTTCTGAATGTAGCCATGGTTTGAATTGCTTTAAATTAATAATATAGGCAGGAATTCTAGTTGTTATGTTTAGTTTAAAGTCAGATTCCATTTTAAGAATAAGGGAATTGTGCTCTGAAAAAGGACATGGGGAAATGGTAAAATTAATTACTTTTGTGTTTAGATCTTGGGATATGTAAAGTTTGTTGATTCTAGTTTGAGTATTGAATCTATAATCTCTATGTGAATATGATAAAGAGGTATTTTCTTTATATGTAAAAGTGTCAATCAAACTTAAGTTACCCATCCAGTTTTTAAGAGCTTTTCCTATTGGAGACTGCTTCTGGTCTC
The DNA here is from genome assembly GCF_019279795.1 of Protopterus annectens. Lineage (NCBI taxonomy): Eukaryota > Metazoa > Chordata > Ceratodontiformes > Protopteridae > Protopterus > Protopterus annectens. The sequence goes on along the minus strand of NC_056726.1, from coordinate 1,521,243,679 downwards.
AGAATTGTCTATAATGCAATTAAAATCTCCACCCAGAATTAGAACCCTTTTTTGAACTCTGTTAATAAGATTTATATGTTACCATTCCTATACCTGGAAACCAGTAAATAGCTAAAGTCCAAATTCTATTATATGTTATTATTACTATTGTTAGTAGTCCTTCCTTATCTTCATATTTAAATATAATTTGAGGCATAGTGATACTTTTTTCCATAATATAATGGTACCTCTTGTTTTTTTTCTTGTAAGATGAGTGAGATAATATTGTATATTCTTTGTTTTTGTTTTTATTGACACCTTGCTATACACATATAGTACTTCACAATTTCTAGATACCTGAATCTCTAAACATACATAAATGGAGGGCTATGTCTATTGTGGTTGAGCTTTGTCCCACACTCAGCTTACTATTCACTTCACTAATCATTAGCCTTTTAAGCAAATAACATTAACCTAGCACTGTTGTAATGATTTGTCCCACTATTTAGATGATATGAAAACTATATATATATATATTTTTTTTTTTTTTTTGCAGCAATGCTTTAAAGTTAATTGATTTTTTTTTTTTTTTTTTTACTAATTAATTTTCTCTGGGATTTTTTAAGATTCATTCCCATCGTTGATATGAGAAACAGAATTTACAAAGAAAAAAACAACTGCATTTTGTATTTTAATGGTTTTCATGATCAAAATCTCCTCACACTCTCTTTTCACATCTCGAGCGCATGTACGTACTCAGGCTTCATGTACATAGTCTTTAATAAACAGCAATCCTTCTTTGAGCTTATAAAACAAAATCTGTTTCTATTTATGCAGAGAGAAGCCAACTATAGTTTCACTTCATTTTTACAGATGCATACTTATTACTATTAGCTATATATTATTCCCTGTATTGTATTTTGTAGCCCATCCATACTCACAGCTTACGTATCAGAAATAGCCCAACTTCAGCACAAAAGGGGAAAAAAAAAGAAAGTAGTTGATTTAATCACGTTTTACAGTATTTTTTCTAGATAAGGAGACAACACGAAATGAAAGGAAGCTGCCCCATAGTTATGCAGCTACGCGCATATGTGAATTGTATGAGGGACTTCTTAAAAGGGAAGTACAATTCAAACTCCTTAGTTACAAGGGCTAGTTTACTGTTAACATAGGATTTCCTAGGTTCTTTCAACTTAAAGTATTTGATCACTCAGAAGACTAATTTCATATACTTCAGTCTGCTTGCATGTCCACTCTTCAGGTTATAAGACATTCACTGGACACACAGCTAGTATATATTTATAGAAATGCGGCAACGGTTCTCAAGTTTTAGACACAATTTGAATACTACCCACTCTGATGATTCAGTGCACCTGGCACAGTCCCTGTTTTGTGCTCTGAGTTGTGAGCAACATGACTATCAAGATCATGCCAGAATGAGAAATATTTGCGTTTTTTTTTTTAAACATATTTATTTCTTTTAGCCAAAAGCCTGCGCTCATTTAGACTGTCTGGATTCATTTCTGACTTGCTTGAGTGATTTTGTTGTCTCTGCTTACTTAATTCTGGATATTTAGGGTTTCCTTCATGGCCTTATGACAGACATCTAGTTTAAACTGAAAACCAATTGTTGAAGTGAAGCAAACCTTTGAACATGTCAACAGTCAAATACTGCCTAAACTATTCGTCCATCTTCATTTGCAGGTATTAAGTGGTAATTCTAGCTTTGTAAATCATTTTCTTGTCCCTCCCCTATTTGTAATTTAAAAATGCTTTTGAATAGAATTAATACATAGACTGCTCAATGTGCAACCATGGGATAAAGAAGAAAAAAACATGCGATCCACATGAATGCATCCACCTAGTAACAGTCAGAAATACAGCATTCTCTGGCTTCTGTGACAGAAATACAGCATTCTTTGGCTTTTGTGACTTCAGTTCATCTTTAGGTCTGAGTGTATATGGAAATGGACAAGTATTGTGGAAGCTAGAACCAGCATTAAATATATATGAAGAGCTGAATGTTTTGCTACTTTGGCATTTAAACTTAAATAACCTCAAATAAATAACTAGAAAATGCATTCTTAGCTAACATAGCACTTGATCAGGGATGGTAAAGTTTAATTACCTACCTCATAAAAACTGTTCTTTGATGTCTATTTACTATATAGAAGAAATCATTTAACTATTAGGAAAGTTTTACAATTAAATTTGTGCTGGAAGCCATTTGTGAAAGTTTAACAGCAAAAACATGTTAAAAATCTTAGTTGGCAGATGTTCACCATCTCCAGTTTTCAGTGTATGTCCTTGACACTAACATTATACTAAACAAGCTTCCTCTAATGATGTTTCTTTGCTGGAATTCATGATAAACCTAGATGAGTAGTACAGGTTGTCTAATGTTATGCTGTAAATGATATAGTTATATATGGCTCGTGTTCTATCCTATTTTATTAGCTCAGCTTCTTTCAGAGTTGGGCCTGAAACTGTAGTGAGTAGCCAAGACAGAAAAGTGTAAATCTGCATTAATTAGATAGATATTATGCTTGCCTACGATAATATAATCGTGATCATGTTTTTTAATAATCCTGTACTAACTAATTAGAGTTTTGCATTTAAGTTGTAAGATATATGACACAAACATATTACTTGTAAGGATGTAGTTTTTTTAACCCAATGACTGTGCATGAAAACTATATTTAAAAAGACGGGAACTTAGCAGTGGCATGTTCAGACTAACAGATTGGAGATGAAAGTGTGTAAAAATGAAATGAAAAAGTAAAATACTACTCTTTTTAAATGTTGCAGACAACCCAGGCAACTAAATGCTATTTTTTGATTAATGTCATAAGATTTCCAAAGTATCAGTTCAACATATGTACATTTCCAGAAATTACTTAGGCATAGAACTATTACGGTCTATCAGACATGTTAACTTATACATTGTAAGTGCTGTCAGAAGGATGCAAGAAAGTTTTACTTATCTTGACTCCGGCCATAGCATATCGCCTACTCCAAGGTGATCTCAGCCTAACATATAAAGCTATGTCAAACCAGAGCTGTTGGAAATGCTACACCTAAAGAAATCCCAATCCCTCCGAGCTACACGCTCTAGGGACCTAAACCTTGTCACCACAATAAACAGGACATGCTGGAGGGATAGATTCCTGTCCCAGAGACTTCCCATACTCCAGAACAGGCTACCCATCTATGTCAAGCAAAGTTCTTCATTAGCACTCTTCAAGAAAAATCTTGATGAGTGGATGGGAAATAGGAAATACACCCAGGGAATCACTTCTGTGTCTCTGCCCGACAGTGGCACAGGAAAATAACTTTCTTGGGTGGCATAAGCCAGGGAACCTTGTTGGCTAGGCTTATGTAGGCCCTTGGATCGATAGCCTAGTACCTACCTATGAACCTATGAACCTATACTAGTTTATTTTTGCTAGTTACATTACTGGCTGAAAGATCTTTTTCATTTGTGAAACAAATCTTTGTCACTGGTATTTGTATCCACACATATTTGCTGTACCACACGTAATAAGAACAAATTCATTAGCCTCAGGCTGTAACCTCTTCAGAATCCATGCTTTGTTGCTATAATGCACCTGTGTATATGGTGATTCTTGACTAAATCCTACAAATATTCTGAGGCACGTTTTAATTTCTTGGCTCTTGAGGACAAATTCAGTTGACATTGAAATGTTAAATAGCACTAGTGTGCTATTGTCACTTCACTAGTAGCAAATAATTGGAAACACTGTGAAAATATGTTTGTCAGAGTATTTTATGCAGGTCCTGACACTCTACTTTCCAAGTAACTGTTTAAATATGCTGTGTGTCAAGATAATAAGCAGATATTAGTTTCACTAGTCCAAACAAAAGTCTAACTGAATCATTTTTTTGAAATAACATTTACTTTTAAACATTGCATCTGTAAGATATGTCTCTCTAACATATAATTGTCTAATTAATATATTTCAACTGTTTTTGTGCATATACTAAAATGACACTAAAAGCAAATTAAATATGTTAAGATGTTACTAATAATGATTTATTTTTGATATCATTTCATTAGCTCTCTACTCAACTGGACAGTATAATATCTTGTCTTATACTATATAGAACTTTCTCATATTATTTCATTTTTGTTAAGCAAAGAAAAGTAAACTGAATATTATATGATGTTTTAATTTTCTGCATGATTTTGATTCATACAAATGTTTCTTCACTGACTATATGTGAGAATCTCAAATTAAAAAAATAAGTTGATAGATTGATGCACTCTGATATAAAAGTGATAACTAATATGAATCCTGTATTACATTTTAATCATTGACAGTCAT